>NC_091094.1:13449285-13749523 GCF_024713975.1 Paralichthys olivaceus
TGTGAGCAAATTAATTAAAGATAATCCGTATTGTTTTCAGTGCTAACTGTGCTAAATAAGGAAATAGAATGGCACTCAGTAGAGCACATACTTCCAGCAAGGCCCAACAACACCAATCAAGCTGCACCAAATTACACACACTCATACTGTAGATATCATTACCCTAAATATGCCCATGAATTCTTTCTTTGGGAAAACAGTGGTAATGTTTAAAAATGCTCCATCTCAAAATGTAAAAGAAAGTGAAAAAATATCTGTGTCTTGATGCTGTTCTGCACCAAAATTCAATGATTTCTTTCCTTTCAACAATTTTGGTGAAAATCTGTTCAGTCTTCTTTGTGTTTAATATTGCTCATAAACACACCAACAAAAACATAATTTTTTCTTTTCATGTATTTCATCTGCTCACACTGAAAACAGTAATGGTGCGGTACCTTTCTTTAAATGTTCAGCCGCTGCCAGCGCCTCATGCAAAGTCACTCCAGCTGCCACCACAGTCACCTGGTCATCCTTGTTCTGGTACACCACCTGCAAACGGTATTATATGTAATACATATATAATAATATATATAATAATATATGATCAAAATTAATGGAACCATATCTTCAGTTTCATTATGTTTTACACAGTGACTGTGTGTGTGTGTGTGTGTGTGTGTGTGTGTGTGTGTGTGTGTAAACTGCATTAATATAGTGCTTTCCAGTTATAACAAGCACTTTACATCACAAGTCACAGTCACCCACTCACACGCACATATACAGCACTTTTATAAGCCACACCTTTCTATCACACATCACTCACACTCAGGGGTCATCAGAGACGGTTTTAAGGTTCTTGACCAAGGACACTGACACTTCGGCATGCAGAGGAGCCAGAGATAGAACCAGCAACCGTCTGATTTGTGGACAACACGCTCTACCTCCTGAGCACTACAGCTGTGGCCCATGTGTGTGTGTCAGGGGTGTCTATTTTTAATGCTTACTTCCCTTGTTGTCTCACCAGCTGTGTGAGCTCATAGTCTTTCTCACCTTTGCCTGTCCGACATGGAAGTCCTCGTTGCTGTTATAGACGATGGCACTGTCTTGGCGGCTGGTTCGGATGTAGCAAACACCCTGTGTGAAGGAGAGAAAGGACGAGCGTTACCACTGAGGCAGCTGATGGGCTCTGCATAAATGTGTCTTTGATACTGTAGGGAAGCGTCTGCAGCTGGGTTTCAAGTACCCTTGTGGTTGCAGCCAGTTCCACAGCCTTCTCTGTAGAGACGCCATCACAGGGGTAGAAAATGGTTGCTGTGGGAAGGGCCCTGAACATAGCCATGTCCTCCAGACCCATCAGAGAAGGACCCTCCTCCCCTGAAATACACACATGGCGTTAATCTCACACATCCAATGATTAGAAATCCTCACAAGCTATAGACTGGTATAAGGTGAGCTTATACATGCAGGTAGAAACAGACATCGAGCCAGACTTTGCATGCAGTGTACCTGCGCTAACAGAGGGACACCTGGTTCCCTCCAGACATCTTCCAGGGCAGATAGGTAGAGGGAGAGAAAGGGGAGGGTTGAGTACTAGCTGCAAGGTCAAGGATGTGAATGATGAATGTGAAAGGAAAACACAGGATTAGAAGGAAAAAGTGTTGCAACAACTACGCACCGACAAACACACAAACTCACACACACGGATCATTCGTATGTCTATCAGCATCGGGGTTACTGTTAACAAGGTCTGGGTGCTGTGAGGTGTCTGGTTTCAGTGTGAGGAAATAAAGGTGAATTTCTGTGGCAGTGACGTGGGTGTGGGAAAGGCTGTGGCGTGCATGGCTCATTAGCAGCAGTTTACAAACCAGTGGAGAGGCCACAGTGGGAGCCACACAGGTTGATGTTGCTTTCTGAAATGGCTGCCATGCGAAGCTGGTCATAGGCACGGGTAAAAAAGGAAGCAAGAGTACTGGCGAACACCACATTCCTCTCGCGGGCAGCGCATCCCATGGCAACACTGACCTGGAAAAGAAATGAATTGCCTCTTAGTACCTATACAAGAGCACAAGGTGATATAACCTTCCTGCATGTGCCGGATTAGATATAGGCACATGCTTTATCCCAAAAGGATCATCCAGAGAGGTCAAATATTCATGGCACAAACAATATAAAAGTGCCTTTGAACCAAGGAGCTAGTTTTCTACTGATCTGTGGAGCTTTTTCGCCCATATGGGTGGAATTAGAGGCATACCTCTTCTTACAAATAATTTCCTCTGTCCTTTCTTCAAACAGCTTCCAAATCCCATAACGTCTCTCCTTGTTTGGACAGAAGCAGCAGCTAAGCATCCGTAAAAGTTCAAACACGTTTGAAATACAGTGGATATTGATTTAACCAACCTTATTGTGTCATTGAACTTTTGACTTTTCTCATGCGTTCAGCCAGATGGTCCCACCCTCACTGATTAATATTTTATTTGTGAATGCACTTGTCACGACTGCTTATCATCACACGCATGCCTGACCTACATTGGAGCGGGTTTCTGTCAGAGCCGTAACGACACAGGAAGTTAACGCCTTAACGCTTCTTTCCAATAATCTAAGATTTAATGAATAATTAATGGAGAAAGAAAAGACAATGGCAAACTACTGGTGTGAGCAGCCGCCATATTGTCCATAAAGAAGTTTCCTTTTTATCTAAATCCCCACATTAAAAATCAGGTTTTATTTATGTTTTAAAATAGTTTTTAAAATATGAGAGATCATTTGACAAAGACAGAATAAAGATGGATTTGTAAATGGCTTTGTGAAATAGACTTGAATTTCTAGATTCGTGAGGGATCATACCATGTTCTGCTGTGCGATGTAGCACTCGACGAAGCGGTTGGGATACTCGTTCTTGAAGATCTCTGAGTAGGTGAGGTTGTTGGTGTCTCCATCCAGGACCACGAAACGCTCGTTGTAGCGGCCCAGCTTGGCCAAAGCCATCCCATACGCTTTCCGTGTGGCAATCTACAGCATGAACAATGACAGACCTGCCTTTATGTTGAATTCCTTTATATTTAATCTGGGATTTCTGCAGAGGAGGATGTGAATAAAGTCTGTGCTTGTGCACAGGTGACACACCTTCTCTCCAGCCTTGTAGCTCGGTGCGCTCGGCATCCTGATGTTTCTCAGGCTGACCGGCGGGGAGTCCTCCATGGGAGCAGGTGGGTACAAGTGCTTGCTGCTGTTCACGATGCGACTCTGCAGATCCTTCATAACCATGTCGGCCATGTCTTTGGGCAGAGGTTTTGCGTGCCAGCCTAACTTGTCTTCTGCAGCTGAAACCACAAATACAACGAACATGCAATGGTGGATTCAAACACTGTAGTAACAGGGTCACAGACTCAGGCTGGAAAGATGTTGCAATTTACATTTTGCATTTTGAAGTTGCAGAGTGAGAGCATTGCATGTGCATACGATGAGTGGACAGTTACCTGGAATGCCTTTGCCCTTGATGGTTTTAGCGATGATAGCGGTGGGTTGATGGCGCGGTTGGCTCAGAGCCTTGCACAGCTCCTCCACGCTGTGTCCATCCACAATTATAGAATGCCAACTACACATATAAACACACATATCAGAATCACACATGTGTACTTTATAATCAAATGGCATGTACACAGATCTTCCACATTTTTGCAAAAATGCTTTTTGTATGACCATCACTTATACACACACATGTTCATAGCCTCTACCACATGTTCATAGCCTCTACCAAAACATTTTGGTTTTACGCATTTTTACCCGAAAGCTTCACAGCGTTTCTGATATTTATCCACGTGATGCTGCAGGGGTGCAGGGTCACTTTGGCCCAGCCGGTTGATGTCCAGGATGGCCACCAGGTTGTCGAGCTGGTAGTAAGAGGCGAACGACATGGCCTCCCAGACAGATCCCTCCGACATCTCACCATCCCCCAGCAGGCAGTACACACGGTAACTGAGTTAGAGATAAAGGTTCAGTTAGTGTGTGTGTGTTTGTGTGTTTGTGTGTGTGTGTGTGTGGCATTTCTTTGGATGAGAGTGGAGTGTTGTGTTCACATGAATTGACATGATTCACTTTCTACTATCTGACAGTTGACAGTAACCAGCTGTGACATAATACAACCTAACCTCAGGCCTGTGAGGGTGTGGCTGCTGAATTTCACACCTGCTTCTGAAACGCACCTCACAAAAGAACCAAAAGATTCCTTTATGTCAGATCATCTAATTTTATAAAAAAACATATACCAATATTTCCAGGAGAGACAAAACGCCATTTTTTATAGCTTTAATTTGCAAAACAAGGATTTTTATTTCGCCATGGCAAAGGAAATGCATAATAAAGGGACATTGATTCAGTTTTTGGCGCTAAATTGGAAAGAAAGACTGTGAAAATAATAAATGGTTCAAAGCACAGTATCTGAATTACACTCTGAGGAAAAAATTGCTCAGATGGTAAAAATAACTGAGATTTGACTGCTGGGCCTGCGATTATTAGAGCAGAAGAATTGTGAGTGCAGAGCATGTAGCTGCAGCACACACCCACACAATCTGGAAAATCCAAATCAGCAGGCACTCAAAAGAAATATGATGCAGGCTGAAAAATTAAACTGATGATAACTCAGAAACAAAAGGTGCAAAAGAGAGACATTTTGGAATTGTGTGTCAATTGGATATGAGTCAGGGAACTGTTTTTAAATGCATGAAAAAATTGGCAATGCATATAAACGAGACAAAAATGCATACAAAGCAAATAAAGCTGTTAGACTAGAGTAATTACCTGGACCTGTCAAAATATTTCCCGGTGTAAGCCATTCCACAGGCAACACCAAGGCCCTGCCCCAAGGATCCAGTGGCTACATCCACAAACTGCTGCTTCTGAAATGTGCACAACACACACATAGTAAAGCATCATAAAAAAACTGTTGGCACATTATTGTGGCCTGTGAGATGATTCCTGAGGTGTGTTACAGTATGTGACAGCTTACAGGGGTTGGGTGGCCCCCCAGGGTAGAGTCAACCTGGCACAAGCTGAGCGGCTCGGTCTCCTTCAGGAAACCTGTTTCAACCCACATGGAAGAAAGGGCCGGAGCAGCGTGACCCTGTGGGAAAAAAGGTCACAAAGTTAAGTGGGTTCTGCAGAAAAAAGAAACACTGAGGTGAAGAAAGGAAAAGGTCAGATTCCACATGGCATTTAAGCAAAAAACATAAAGAGAGCCTCTTTTCAGACAAGCAGGAATTCTTCGCTCTCACCTTTGACAGGATGAAGCGGTCGTTGTTGAAGTTCCTGGGGTCCTCAGGGCGGTACTTCATGGTGTGGAAGAAAAGCACGGACATGATTTCTGCCACACTGCAGCATGATGTGGGGTGTCTGCATGACAGAGGAGAAGGTGCTTTTACCCAAATGTCAGACTGAAGTAAATACTCCTGCACAAAGGAAGGTATCATAATACCATTAAGACACACACATACACATACACACAGCTTTCATTTGTATGTGTTCATCATCAAGAGCATTATAGTTGTACAGTGCATATTAATACAGGTGGAAAGTGAGACTACTGTCTAATTATGCTATGGTGTCATTGCAGACTGCAGATGCTAATCATGTTACAAAATCATCCAGATACATAGATGAACATTTGCAGTAGCACACATGAACCTGCAGGAGTAATAGAAACAATGGAACACGTAGATTTTCACATGTCACAGTGCAGAAAGTCCAGATGAGGAATCAAAAACAAAATTAGTTACACGAAGGACAGTATTTTAGAAATGCATTCGCATCCACTGACTCTAGTAGTGTGTTGGAGTCAGTTGAGCTCCATGGGTTGGTATTCTTCATTTATTATTTTTTTAAATATAAACTAAATAAAATTCAAAACAATCATCATGATTCTATGGATCTGTAAAAAGACGTTTCAAATTCAGCACTATGAGACCACATGTGCATTGAAATGAAATGTCATCTACAGCAGCTGTACAGCAGCCACGCGATACTCTGGTCTGTCTTCATCATCCGTTTCACCCAGCTTTGTACGTGTTAGTTTTGAGCCAAGTACTACATGGGGGCTTAAAATGTTTACTCAGTCAGAAATCAAAGACAATATTTATTCTGAAAACACATTAAATATTTCTAATATTATAAATGTACCAAAGATCATATGAATTTTAGTCATTTTCCAGGATACAAAAATCAAATCGTCTGAAAACCATAAATTATTCACTTCATATATGCGCAGTTTATATCTTATAGTTATTTCCAATTTTCTGCAAAATGGTGTGTATTTTATAAATGCACAATAAATGTTCGATAAAGTCTAAATATATAGAAATGGTGTTATTTAAATGTATCTTTTTTTTTTATATGAAGGATTTCAGATCACAATTTAACAAATAAGAACTTTGAAAGATCAAATGCTTCTGTAGGTGGAGTAAAGGAGAACAAAGAGAGGACACATTGTTCCTTTGGCCCTTCACTTGCATCTATCTCTGAGTGTGTGTGTCTGTACATGCACTTATTTCAGTAGGTGTGGATGTTGATGTTCAACCATGCATCCTGCGTGGAAATATTACATTTGTGTTTTAAGCTTCTGTATACATCTAATTCCAATTCTTCTTGTAAACACTCATGTGTGAGAGTCAGTGGAGGAGACTCACCCACTGCCCGCTGCAGTCGTTGCCTTGATGGAGTTGATCCGGAGGCGGTTGGCGATGTTCCTCAGTGCCTGCACTGTCTGCTGGTCAGGTTTGTGGTAATCCTCCATGAAGGCAAAATGTCAAGTTCCACAGCACAACAGAAAAGTGGACCAACTGAGAGCCTCTGCAGAGTTTGTGTGTTTTAAATGTGTGTGTGACAGTAAGGGATGCCCAAGAGCAGCACCTGTTTATGTGTGTGTGTGTGTGTGAGAGAGAGAGTGAGTGAGTGGCAGAGGCAAAGGAAAAAAGAGAGAGAGAATGGGGGAGAAGCTGGATTTATCCTATGGGGTAGGCAGACACATAGATGCACCCAATGCACGCAACATACACACACACACAGGAGGGGTAACCCAGTGACGTGGACTGGGTGTAGCTGCTAAAAATCAACTGGAACTCATTCTATTGGCTACTGGATGACTGGGATGGTGGAAGTGTGTGTGCGTGTGTGTGCGACTGAGAGGAGTGTCTGGATAATTGGGTGGAGGGGAGGCATTTGAAGCATTTGACCATGATTCAATATGACTTTACTGTCTAAACTAATTATTCAGACCTTGATGGCTCTTTGTTATTTACTCAAACCAAACACAAAAATCCTGTTGCCAAAGTTGGACAGGCCCCAATAGATTTGTTTTAGAATTTAAATTGTGTAAAATGAAGATGGATGTGATGTTGATGTATAGAGAGAATGAACAAGATATAAAATTAGGTAAAGGACAAGAATGAGACCAGATAACTGAGAGCAAGATCATTTAAATTCAAATTAATGATTTAGTGTGAATACAAGTCCAGTGAGCAGCCCACAGCATAACACATGTTTAGAAGAAGATAATCAGTGTCTCCACGTCCACCATCATGATGCTCGGTGAGCTTGACGAGTCCACAGACAGAGGAGACTGTGTTCTCAGAAGTCTTCTGCATGCAGACCTCTCAGACCTGAAGTACAGACATGTCTGGACTTCATTCCTGACGGACCATTCTCAAATAACTTCAGGATTAAACAGGCCACAGTGTAGAAGCACTTACACTCTGTTAACTATGAGTCCTACTTCAATTAAATTGAATTTTACTTTAAAATAAACCATTACCTATTCATACAAATAGTTGATGTAAATGCAGCACCGTAGCCTCGTGTGACACTAGAAACAGTACATTATTCATTTTTTGCCATTCAGCCCAATGTATTTTAATGTATCTAAAAATATGCTGTTAAATTAAATGTAATTAATGTAAATGCCATGTACAAAATCTGAGTTCTTGTTTTTACCCAAAATTTATGTAAACCATGAAAGAAATTTGACGAATTAAAATTCATAATACAAAATACAACATAGCTTGAAGAAAACATGTAATATTAAGCTTGGCATGCATGCAGACAACACAGCTGACAGGGTAATAGTTATGGAGAGAGTTGGCCTGCCATCTAGTGGAATATCTTTGATAGTACATTAGACACATTCATCATTGGTCACCTGCTGAGTGCTGATGAGAATCAGTTTTGTCTGTTTTTGTAAATCATACATTCTTTAAATCCAAATGTCTGGATTTATAATTTAGATCGTTTTTTTTGATATTAGTCAGATTATTCATGTGGGGAAACTTCATATGTGTGTGTGTGTGTGTGTGTGTGTGTGTGTGTGTGTGTGCGCGCATGGGAACGACCTATACAGGACCAGTAGATCTTGATGGGGAACAAAGCCCAGTCCTGATGAGTAAAGTGTCATTTTTAAAAAGGTCCTGGTTAAAGCTTACTTGTGTAGAATTTAGTGACATCTAGTGGTGAAGTTGCATGATGCACGTTGTGGTTAAGTGAAAATTGGGGTTTGGATGAATTGGTGGTGGTTGAGGTTAGTGATAAGGTTTTGGTCAGGCTGTCTACAATGAATGAAAGTCAGCGCTGTGTCCTAACAAGTACAGCTGAGCGGCAGTGTTTAATGATGATGTGCAGAGGAAACCACACAGAGTTGTTTCATTTTACTTCAGTCCAAATCTTCCATTGGACAGAGAATTTCAGTTTATTGTATAATATCATTCTTGTTGAGGAACTGTGAGGAAATAAAATAATGTGAAAACCATTTCAATGCACTCAAACATCTTCCAATGTCTTCTAGTATTTCTGGCCTATCTATTATTTGACCAATAATACTGTACGTCGATCAACCAGCACTTTCTGTTGATTGACATTAAAGGTAAATGAAATATTAATAACATATATAAGTGAGGCATTATCTAGAGAGATCAGTAAGACATTATCCTCCATGTGTCACATGAACATGTGTCATTGCTCCATTTTGAGCAGCGTTTCACTACAGGCCAGTTGTATTTCAAGCATTTAACACCAGAGGACACTGTCTCCCCATACACACAGGGTCAAAGCCACACAAAACATGGCTTATGTGATAGTTCCATCCAGTAAACCAGCAAGTAACTGAAGTAAAACATATTATTATATTTATTCAGTGGTGAGGACTTATAAATAAATGAATTATCCATGGAATCGATCATTTCAATAATCAGGTTAAATAGTCAAGAGAAATGTATTTTAAACCCTGATCTTAAGGAATCAAACCAAATGGTGAGAGATGACAACAAGTTCAAGAGTCAGCTGAACCTATGAGAGCATGACACGTGCTCTCTGGGTGTCTTTGCTGCAAATCATTTCCCTCATTCATTTCTGCTGCACCTCTTCAGCCATGAAGATCATCTCTGAGGATTCCTGCCCTTCGCAGTAGCTGGGAGGTCACATTCCAGCACCTCCACACTCACAGCCATGGGGATGCCATCTCTTGAGCCCCCCCTGCTGCTATCCTGCTCCCACCGACATTGTCCTTTTCCCAGTTTCCAGCAACTCCTCTGGGCTCCTGGGTCCTGTCAGAAAAGCTTTCCTTCACAGAGCCCCACAGGTGCCAGCCAATAGTTGCCTGGGAAGGAGACGGCACGTGACGGAGCACAGCCAATGTTGCGCGCCCAACACAGTACACTTCCTGGAGGGAAAGTACATTCAGAGAGCATGCATGTTTCTATTTTTAATCTCTGTGGCAGAAAAAGAGGAGCAAAGAAACCACTTTTGAAACAATGGCTTAATATAACACAGAGCATGTGTGTGGCTCTTTTAGCATCAGGCAGAGCTCAGGTTACTCACACACATGTACTCAGCACTGTTCAGCTTAGATGACTAAGGATGTTTTAGCAGCACCGCAAATACAAATACACACATTTAAAAAACAGGTCTACATATGCACATCACTTGCACTCATGCATGCTGACGTGCACATGTGCACACTTGCATGCACAAATGAACTCAGTAATACATTCACACTCATATGCATAGAATCTCTCGCACACGTCCATGAATGTTGGTGCACTGCTTTAATGCCAGTCGCTCCTTCAGGCTTGAGCCTCTTCTGCTCTGCTCTTACCACTCCATTTCCTTAAACCGCTCTGCAGTCACCATGATGACATAGTGTTTGCCCTTCTCTTTAAAAGCTGTCCATCACCCACAGGCCCCACCCCTGACAGCACACGAGATAAGAGCACGGGACTCGTGATTGAATCACCAGCAGAGCATTCCGTCACATACAACTGTTCTCAGCTGGACCGGGTTGATCGTACCACAGGTAGAGGTTTGGGTTGGGGTCGTGAGTGGTGGAGTCTGTGAATACGGGAGATAATTAAAGCAAAGTGGATTAAAGCGAAGTCTTGGAAGATGGGAGATAGGAAGATTCAGATGGGGAGCTTAAGATAAGCAGAGAAAGTGGATGAAGAAAAATAGAGGAGACAACAAAGAGAGAGGAAGATTTAAAGAGAAGAGGAGCGTGTGCAGGCAGGGGTTAGGGCCGAGCGTGTGTTGTGGGCTCAGCAGTGAAGTTGACGATGCACTAGGAGAACAGCTGCGCTGCAGGGCTTTCAGGCTCCATCACTACTGCTCTCCTTCAAGCAGCTCCACCAACACATTCCCTCTCTCTCTCTCTCTCTCTCTCACACAAACACACGCACTCACACACAAATGTACACAGAGCACTCATAAACATGCAAAAGCACTGATTGTTGCATCAGTGCACAACACAATAATAACCAGGATTTATGTGCATGTTCAGGCCTGGGAAAAAGACGCTGAGTGCTCATGGCCATATTTAAAGTTCTTTCCAATGTCCTAAGCCTCGATTGCTGCAATCTAATTTCAAACATGAAGAAAAAAGCGTTTGGACGCGACTAGAAAGAAAATGGCAGTTTTACAGCTTATGGGAGCCGTTGAGTGAAGCAGGAGTATAGATTTTCTTTTTTTGCGATGTGGTTTTAAAAGAGCCACAGAGAGAGATGGAGCGAGAGGGAGGGATAAGGGACAAACTAAAAAAATGGTGCATTTCTAAAGAGACAGAAAAATATGGCAGCTGTCCACTGTAAATTTCATGTGTAAAACAAACACATGGGGCCTCCACACATCATAATCCTTTTAGAGGTTGGTCAAACACAACACTTACACAGGACTTTCACCAGAAGCAGATTTCAGAGGCAACAACAATTCTGTTTCATGCAAATATAATTCTGCTTTGAGCAGATTTCTAATTGTGTGATTGTGGTCAAGACAAAGCATTTTATTGCGCCTTCATCTGGTACTGTAAAATCCAAATGGTTCAATACTCAAAATTCCTGTGGCTGCATGATTCAGGTTCAAAAGTGCATTACACCATGTTTGCATGGAGTCAGTTTTGGTTGAGAGAGTTTGTTGGTGCACGGAGCAGAGAAGCACATTGAATCAGAGGTGGGTGCAGACTGCTCCACTAAGCCAAATGGCATCCATGATCCCTCGAGGGCCACTGCACCCTCTGTCTGTGTTTTTACTCTGCTTTAGTGAAAAATGAACTGCACTGCACTTCCCTCCTGGGGGTTGCACACCAGGTTTGTGGGTGTTTGAAGGAGAAAAGAGACACAAAGTTTGGACACAAAAAATGCTAACACACACAGATACATGCACATCCATTATTCCAGGTGAATGAACAGTAAAACATGTACATGCTATTTCCATCATCCTCACAAGCGTGCATCAGAAGAGAAGAGGCTGAGTTGAGAACAATGAGAGACAAGAGCAAAAAAGAAGAACAATCTAGAAGGGTTGAAATGGAACAACACTGATAAATAGTATTTCTTGGTAAAAAGTCCTCAGTTGCAATGTTTAAACCATTAGACCCAGGCTAAGTGATGACCACCTCAAATGTCCTGGATTCAGCAGCTATTACCTCAAATGACCCATTCAACAGTGAAACCTTTTGGGAGCATTAATGTGGTTTCTGTCGAGAGTTAATAATATGAAGCCAGAAAATTATTAGCTCAGAATGAAAGCTGGAAGCAGGTTCACAAAGTCCAACAAAGGTACCTCTGAATTATTACAACAATGACTTCCAGCTACTGTAAAGGGCCCTAATTATAAAACTTTATCAACTGTAAAAACGTCAAGCTGAGGATAGATGGATGGCTGCTATGATGGAACTATCTTTTGTCCAGGAGCAGTGACTTCCACTTTTCAACATTTGATCATCCAGGTTTTTGTAAGTGCAAGATAATTGCCTGCCAGCTCCAACTTCACTAATTTACTGAGTTCAATCATTGTTGAATCCTTCCAATGTATCTAACACACAGTCGGTGGACTCATTGGGTAAGATGACTGCCTGGGACTTCTGAGGTCGTGGGTTTGAAATCTGTGAAGTACATCATCCAGCACTCCAACATGAAGGGGGGGGTGCTGGACGACAGTTTGAGACTGTGGATCCTGTAGCTGGAGCAACCAGCACCAATCAAGATGCACCTGAACACTACTTATGCAAGACTATTAATAGATCGCAACACTATAAGATTATTAACCGAATGTCTCCTACAATCGCCTAAGCATGATGTTTAGATGTTAAAACTGTATACTCAAATTGTTAACCGAATATTTTTGTGTGTGTTCATGTCTGTTCATGTGAATTAATACTGGTCACCAGACATTTCCACTGCAGGATTTGGAGATAGGTAGACACAAGAGCTGTAAGTGCCCACTTGACATTATTTAACACTCGACCCCTGCAGGTCCACTCATGGCTAAAATCTAAATCAATTCATCAGAGGGTTGTAGTCATAATTATAACTCATGACGATTTAGGCATGACCAACAGTGGATCTCATAAATGTGGCTCACCGCTCCACTATGGGTGAGTATGTAATGAAGGGGAGGGTCCACTGTTGCCGAGGTACACACACACACACACACACACACACACACACACACACACACACACACACACACACACACACACACACACACACACACACACACCACCTCATCCCCAGGTGAATAATTCAAGACGATTCTAGAAGAAACCATTATCCTGGGCAGACAGGTAAGTTGATACTCGCCGCTCCTCCTCACCTCTCACAGAACACTGCTGGAGTTCACTCACTGACCAACACGCAGAAAGAAGATGATTGTTCTCTGCTCTTTGCCGTCAGATGGGTCGTGCACGTGAAGCTGAGGTCTCAGCTCAGAGGGTCTACTCTAGGTAAGAGTTTAATAATACTGGCTATGTACTGAACTGTGGTCACTGTTGTTATTTCATTTGTTTATATATGTGATAGGGACAATGCTCATTAATTAACAGAAAAAATACTGTAAATGTGCCAGAGTTAGTCATATAAAGTAACTTGATATGATGTCCTTTGTGTTTACAAGGCAACCTGAATTAGAATAAAATGACTTATCTGTATTTTACTTTATCAGGTTCCATTTTTACACTGTATGACAACATTAACAAAAGCAATATGTGGACAAAGAAAAACTTCGTGGACTGTATACAAATGACATGACTGCCTTCCAAAAGTGAAGCCAAAGTTTTTCTCCACCTAGTGCAGTATAGGTATAAGTCAAAGTACACGTTTGTTGGATGAATTGGAGACGTGTCGTCCATTAGTCTATGAGTAAAATTCTTATTTTTAGAACGTAACATTTAAAATTACAATGCAACTATAACACCTACACAGTTGCTGTTTTGTTGGTGCTGTTATTAAACAGGATGTGAGTGAGAAGAAGTGAAGGGTCCTCTGGGGGTCACAGCTATCATTTGGTCATTAGTTTTTCATAAGTGGGGGATTAATAAGAAGCTGTACGCCTGACAGATGTACAAGTGCTTTGTGACACTGTTGCATTCGTCAGAGGGACTTTGTACAATTAAGCTTATGGTAGGATCATTTTAACAGCATTTACATAAGAGGTTATAGCTTTTATAAAACCTTGCCATGCCATGGAAAAACTGTTCTTAACAAATTATTTTTATTGACATACTCCTGTTTTATAACCTGCTTGCTCAGCAGCTGTAATGGGAGAGAGGTGTGTTTCAGGCAGGGTCGTGTTGACTGACTGTCTCATTATGAGACACACGCTGGAGGTAAATGGGAAATGCATCTGTGTTTGAATGGTGACAATTTGAAGGGCGGCAACGTTTTATCAGTGGAAAGAACACATTGTTAATGAGCATGTGTTATCTGAATGGTAATTTGGTGAGCAACCGTAGTTTTAAATTGATATATGTTTTCTAAGATACAACCCTTTTCAGAAGAGTCCCAAAATTAGAAGTGGGGTTGGTGTCCTGCTAAAGTTTATTTTGTCTTCAATTAATAGATCATATTTGCTACCACACCCCAATAAGTCACTCTTATGGGTTTATTTATTGTAACTACTTAAAATAAGTTGTAACAGCAACAGATAGTCAAAATGAGAAAGCGTAAAAGTATAAAATAAAATAGGCTATAAAATACAATGTGTACATAATATACACCTTTCACTACAGAAATAGTATTTAGAGAAAATGAAGATGGATAAAGAAATATTGAAACAAACGTATATATATGCCCATATAGACTGTTATAGTATATAAGCAGGTATACAATATGAATGTGTTATATGATTATATATATATATACATTGTATACAGATATATACACTCACACATACATACATATACACACATATTTGCATATGTACACATATATATGATGCATGTGTCATTTTTTCCACATCTGTATCACAGCTGTAAAATTAGGCTCATGATGATTTGAGTCTAATAATAGTGACCTTCACGTGACAGATGGAGGCTGCATGTGACACCCTGTTTGAAAGGTGTCTCGTTTTTGTTAAAGAAGCATGAGGCAGGTCTGACATATAGAGGAACTCTCATTCAGCCTATTTGATCTGATCCATGTACAGTATGATGTGATCCATGTAGAGTATGATCTGATCCATGTACAGTATATGATCAGATCCATGTACAGTATGATGTGATCCATGTACAGTATGATCTTATCCATGTACAGTATATGATCAGATCCATGTACAGTATATGATCAGATCCATGTACAGTATATGATCAGATCCATGTACAGTATGACGTGATCCATGTACAGTATGACGTGATCCATGTACAGTATATGATCAGATCCATGTAGAGTATGATGTGATCCATGTAGAGTATGATGTGATCCATGTACAGTATATGATCAGATCCATGTAGAGTATGATCGGATCCATGTAGAGTATGATCAGATCCATGTACAGTATATGATCAGATCCATGTAGAGTATGATCGGATCCATGTAGAGTATGATCAGATCCATGTACAGTATATGATCAGATCCATGTAGAGTATGATGTGATCCATGTACAGTATATGATCAGATCCATGTAGAGTATGATCGGATCCATGTAGAGTATGATCAGATCCATGTACAGTATATGATCAGATCCATGTACAGTATATGATCAGATCCATGTACAGTATGATCTGATCCATGTACAGTGTATGTTCTGATCCATGTAGAGTATGATGTGATCCATGTGCAGTGTATGATCAGAGCAGGGGTCTGTGCAGCACAGTCGGGGGCAGAAGGAGGGATCGAGCTTCACTCTCTCATGTTCCTCTCGTTCCTCTGTCTCACCGGCGCTGTGACGATGAGCAGGCAGCGGACGCTCTGTTGTCTGGTGCGCACTCTCCCGTCTCCATCGTCAGCTCTCCGCGATCACCATGGAAGAGCCTAATTAATGCACGCAGCCTCGACGTGTCCCTCTCCTCGTCCTGCTGCTGCTGGAGCTGGTGCATGCATTTTAAACCACCGCCGTCACTGAGACCGGACCTGCGATCACATCACACCCCGACCAACTGGACCAGGACCCGGGGAGGAGGAGAAGAGAGGACCGCGGCTCAACCCTGAAGTCTCCAGGAGAAAAAAGGTAGAGCTCGGTGCATCAAACTGAAGTTAGCTTCTTAGCATAGCTGCATCTCTGCATGCAGGCAGTGATGGTGCCTTTATTCCCATCTTTATTTCTAGAGGACAGCAGTTTTGCTTTTTTTTTTTTTATTAATGGCCACTTTCCTCTCGGAGCTGTCACGCTCGGTGGATGAGGAGGTTGTTATTATTAATACCACAGACTCACTAGAATAACCCTGATCATGTGGACTGTCCACTGAGCTGAGGGTTGTTGTAATAACGCTGCCAGCTGTTTCTGTCTCCTCTTTTTCTGCTGGATTTCACCACATCTTACCTCAGTGGCGTCCAAGGGAAAACATATCACCTCGCCTGATGATGGCTATTTTGCTCATGGAAACCACAGTGTTCATTTTCATGCACGGATGCACGGCCGATGCAGCCGTGACATTACTAGTCAACCCCCCCAAAAGGAAAAAGGCGCATGTATTTTACGCATTGTTCTCGCCTCGGCTCGGCTACGAGGCAGAAGAAGCATATCAGAGCACAAAGGAGATTTAGGTTAAAGTCTGGATTCATCACAAGAGCAGGAGCGTCACATAACAATAACACTCCGTGATCATGGGTTTCTTTTCTCTCAATGCAACAATATAAAGATGATTTCTCCTTGGAGCATCTGTGCAATGTGACCTTTTCGGTTTCTTCCTCTGCGGGGCCTGCTCGCAATTCAAGGACTTACACAACTGATGAGACCAACTGAGAGTGGCAGCTCTCAATACACTCATGTGTTCTTATGGGCTTCGAGCTGCATGTCATCGTCCTCTTTAACCTTATGGAATATGGTTAGTTTTTAGGAAATGTTGGATTGTTTAGCATCTGAGCCAGGCTGTATTTTTTTTATTGTAGTTTAAGGCATATGCTATAGAGAGGGATCCAGGCAAAAATAGGAGGATCTGTTTGGACAGATATGTGATTAAAATCCTGCAAGGTTCCTTTTGGCACAGGGATGTTAGATTTAAAAAAAGAAATAAACTATGGCTCTCCTGATGTGAGAAATACTTTGCATTACTGTGATAAATAGGAAAGAAAATGCACCAACATGTTACAGCACACTGGCCTTCTTTTTGGAGACCGACCCTTAGCCACACCAGGCTGTTTAATTTATGTTGCTTGAGCGCTGTGGTTTATTTCTTTTGTTATATCGTATTTGCATGTTTGAAAAGGGACCAGCTCATTTCAATCAACTGTAGATGAGTTCTTTACGTTATTCTGCTATTTGTTTTAGCACACGTGTGCGTGAATTAATGTCCCCATTCTCATAATGTCTTTTATTTATACACTAAACAAAACCTCCTCCTATGATCCCAACCATTTATTTGTAAGCTAAGTTATACACCTACTTCACTTAACTTCCTTTGTGTCCATTCTAGCACCAACTGCACAGCATGTCACAAAGTCAGGAAACACACTCTAGATTTAACTCCATCTTCAAGATTAAATTATCCATATTGGACTTAGAGAAAAACACTGAATTCAGTTAAAACAATTGGTTAGTTCTTCTATGTAGAAAATTTCCAACCCCAGGAAAAATGATGTTTTTTACAAAGAAAATACATAAATATTAATTATATTATAATGCTTTTCCAGTCTTATCAACCACTCAAACTGCTTTACAGTAAAAGTTGCATACACACATTCACACAGAGTTACAAATGTACGCAGAGCTCTTCCAATTCTACACCATTCACTGACATGAGGGCAAATTTGGGGTTCAGTCTCCTCCCCATGGGACACTTTGATATGCAGACTGGAGGAGCCAGGGATCGCACCAGCAACCTCCTGATCCATAAAAACTGAATTAAAACTGAAGCCAGACATGGAATTGACTCCCATTTGAGCAGGAATATAAGAAGCAGTTGGTCATGTTGAGTCTGGCATAGCCTTAAAGCGAATCTAACGCATGTAATGGGACAAGGCCGATCAGTTTGTTTCTTGAGTGTACCTAATTCTAATGTTGTGGTTTGCGGACACTTATGATGCGTGCTATCATAAAGTGTGCAAAACATATTAATGCCACCTGTTCTCACCTTTTTCTCATCCTCAGAGGCAAATTATGCCAGCAGCACCAGAGTCGCTCCCCCTGGTGACGTGCCAGCTCATCGGTCAGACCGTTCTGCCCTCCTATAGCCTCCCTCTCTACCCTGGCAGATCCATGCTGCTGGATGCTCCTCTCAGAGCCACGCCCGCACCATGAGCGCCAACGGGCCCACCCCAGACCCAGCCCCAGCCCCAACGGCCCCAGAAGCCCCTCCCGCCGCTACCCCTGCCCCTGCTCCAGCTCCGGCCCCGGCAGCGCCGCCCGCACCTCCTGCCCAGCCTGCCCCAGCGGCCACCACTATCCCAGTAGGTGCGTTGGCACAGAAGAAGCGGCAGCAGTATGCCAAAAGCAAGAAACAGGGCAGTAATGCCAACAGCAGGCCACCGAGGGCTCTGTTCTGCCTCAACCTCAACAACCCCATACGCAGGGCCTGCATCAGCCTGGTGGAGTGGAAGTATCCTTTAACTGTGGCCCCATGTGGGGTTGAGTGCATGTGCGAGTGTGCATGAGTGTGTGAAATTGATATTGTTAATAGATTAATCAATTGACAATTAATAGTTGAAGAAATGTATCCATCAACAACACCAAACATCTTCTGGTTCATTGTGGCAATGTTCTGCTTTTTCATTTTATAACACTATCAATCGGTGACTTTTTGGTCAATACAAGACATATGAAAGCATCAGCATGGAGACCTCACTGAGGAAATACCTAATAAATTAGTCAATGAAATAGCTGCCAGACTCGTCAATAATCAATAATAACAATAATTGTTAGTTGTTGCTCTTCTTGTCCAAATCTAGGATCTTATTTGTAGTAATTATAATGGAGAAAATGAGATCCCTTGTTTTGCAGCCCGTCTGGGGCCCTGTAGCTGCAGGCTGACTGACTTTCAGGATACACAAGATATTGTTCTTTGGTTCATTAATCAATTTCAGAATGGCAATTGTCTCTTTGGGCATTTTGAGGTTGAGAGTTCTGGAAATCTTTGCTTGAGATATAAACCTGATGTCACATCAATGTAATATGTAATAAGTTTTGCCTCATGACCACCTCATTGCTCCTCTTGTAAACCAGTGATGTAATATACAAAACATAAACAAAATATTGATGTTGTTCATATGATGCACTATTTCTTCAATGTTCAATCATTTTCCTCTGTGTTTTCCCTAACTTCCTTCTCAGGCCATTTGATATCTTTATATTAATTGCCATTTTTGCCAACTGCATGGCCTTAGCTGTCTACGTCCCCTTCCCTGAAGATGATTCAAACTCCATAAACCACGACCTGGTGAGTGGCCTCATTTTTATGTCTATATCCGGTCATCCATTTGGTGCTTGTTGAATCAGCGCTGCTACTTAAACTCAAAGGCTGCAATCAGAGGCGGGCTGTTCTTGCCTTGCATAATGTTGAGCTGGACTGTTTGAGTTGACATGGTCAAAACCTCTTGTGAGAATTTCAGGTCATTATCTTTAATTAGAAATAATTAAAGATGATTTCCTCTGGTTGCTAACACTTCTGTTTGGTTCTAGTTACTTTGTCTTTCATAAATGTTCAGATCTTACAGTAAAATAACTTTATGTACAGATGGTGTCGTCAGTGTGTTCAGTATCTGCTGTGCTCAGAGAAACACCTGACAGCTATCCTCATTGGTGCTTTATCATGTCATAGTTTTCCTGTACAGAGGTTTTATTCAGCTTTCTATTTTTAGAAACTTCTCGTCATTGCACCACTCCGTGCACCTTGTGCATGTTTGCTCGTGTGATGAATTATGGGTTTTGTAGTGTTGTAAGCATTGTTCCACAGCTGAGGATGAGTGTGCTCTCCAGAAGCCTGGCAGTCACACACAGTGTGGTCCTTAGTTGAGCAGAATTCAGCTGTAGTGCTCAATGATTTATGAGCAGCTTATATGGAGCGTCTGCAGACATTTGAATGGTCTTGAAAGCTGCGCCTGAGAGCAGATGCACGTTGCTAATGTTTCTCTGTTGGTTACACAGCTGAGGCCACTGTGCGAGATAAGCTGCAGCATCAGTGAAAAGTGTGTCTTGTCCTCTTTAGCAAAGTAAAGGTGCACTTCTTCCCAGTCTGACCTCCTGCAGGGTGACCTCAGGGTGTTTGTTTACACAGCAGTGCTGCATCAGAGAAAGTCGGCCATCTGGGACATTACAGTGTCTGATACAGTGTTATACAGTACATTAGGCTTGGTTTAGAGAGTGTGAAAGAGATGGATTGCTTGATGGCGACAACTGTTAAAAAATGTGCACATGTGCATAAGAAGAATCTGATCAAATGTGACGTTAGCTGGAAGAAAGGTTTGATATTGCTGAAACTCATTTGCCCTAATGTTGATATAAATATACCAAGAATAGTGTTTAAACTGAACTAATGGACGTGAGTGTGATGCTGGATTTAAGTTGTTGGTTAAAATGCAACAGTCGTTACAGATTACAGCGGACACAGAAAAAAGATGTGTGTAATTAATATCCAGATGCTGCTATATCTTCACCATTTAAACATTTGCAGATTGTCTCATTATTGTTACCTGGTTCCCTTTTGATAATAAATCTGAAAAATTAACCATTTGTCATTTTTCCTTTTCATCCAACTTGTCAGTCAAACACTGCAATTGCAGTTTGTCACTAAGTTGTGATAACAAGTGTAGTTTTTATTTGATGAATGTGGGCGCAATTGTTTATATGTGAAAATAAGCTAAACGGGTTTTATTTATTTTAGAAAATGAAATAGACGGTGGAAGCTGTGCAGCTATGGTGTGTGTCTGAACACTGTTAACATAGCAAACCTATATGTAAGCCTTCACTGTGAAACCTGATGTGTGGATTTTGAAAATCACAGCTCGCTTAAGTTTACTAAAATGTACATTATAGTTTATACTTTTCAGCTTCATTTCATTATGTTAACATGAGGTTAACTGATTTTCAATCACTGAAGAAAGAGTCAGATTTATGCATTTCTGCTTTGAATACATTTTTCTTGCTATGACTCAAAGTGCTGCTTTGAACTAAATGAATGTTTTACTACACACAATAGATGTGAGGTTCAGAGAAGCTACAGCAGCTCTCATGTGTTGTAGATGGCTGTTAAGCTAAACAGCTCTCAGTGACAGATTAGACTCACTACTATAATAGCTTTGGACTAATTGACCACGGCTGAGTGTTGACAGGTGCTTATTTCATACTGGACGTTTTACAGATTAGCAGCACAACCATTAAGGGCTTAATGAATTAAGAGCATTTTACGTTGGTATTGTTCAGAGCTTCACTTTGTCATGTGTTGAAAGTTCTCTGGAAGAGAGAAAGGCCTGGAAGCATTTAAAAATTGACAACTAATTTCCTAATGTAGGAATGAAATGATTCTGAAAACCAAACCATGACACCAAGAATCTTCATCTTGGATCTCGACAAGGGACAACGTAACCATGCCACCCATCTCCAACCCGCTGTGGCCTTTTGAGCTCTTGTTTCTATACTAATGCAAAGTTTTATTTTGCAAGTATTCACACTTAAAGGGATAGTTCATCCAACAATGAAAATTCACTCATTATCTACTCACCACTATGCCGATGGAGGGGTGGGTGAAGTGTTATAGTCCACAAAACACTTTTGGAGTATCAGGGGTAAACAGTGTTGCTGCCAAATCCCAAACCATTGAAGTAAATGTAAAAAAACAACAGAAAGAAAAACGCCTCTATGCTTACATCCAAGTGTCTGTAAGCCCCAACATTCAAATTTGACTCAAAACGGTGCACTTTCATGTTTTAAGCCTAAATATCCTCTGGTATCCTTCTCTGGAGCTGTGTTTGTGCGTGAATCACACCGGACATTTAGGCTAAAAACACGGTGTAGTGTTAGTCATCATCGGCATGGTGGTGAGTAGATAATGAGATGAATTTTGGGTGAGGTAGTGTTCCAACACTAGAACACATCAATCATGAAATTATTTTAGCCTAAGCAAGATGTAGATTTTGTGAACATGACACAAATTAATTATCTTCCAAATGTGTGTTTCATGTGACTATTGTTAGCGAGTTTAATGAACTCAAACGGAAAATAGGCCTGATTGCACACCCCTGGACACAGTTAAATTCAAGAGTAAGGAGATTTTAAGTTATTTTGCTTATAAGAAAAAAACAAACATACAAGAAATTAACTTGATAATAACTAAACAGTTAAGTGAATATACAGGCTCTGTAGGCGAGGGACATGATTTTTGAGCCGTAAGACTTCTGGATTCTGTTTCTTGTTTGACCAATCATTGTTTGCCTGCAGGTAAAACATCAACAGAAATTCATCAGCTATAAGCTTTTTGATTTATCTACATTCATATGCTATTAATTGAGATGAGCCAAAATGTCCTCTGGCCCTAAAATACCTACAAAAGGTATCGCTGTTTGGGTTTTGTGCAGAGAAACTTTTAACTCATCTGATCTTAGAAACTTGTCAGGCTGTTAACGTCAAGAATAGTTTAATGATGTCTTCATTACATCAGTTATCTGGAGCTGTACCGGCATTACTCTGTAATATTTGTAACTTAGATTGTTCCTGTCTAAACTTAACAATTAACTAGAAATGCTATGTTTTAAATAGTATCATGAACAAGACCACTAAGTACAGTTGAGAGGACAAGCTGATAAAAAGATAGAGATAAGATATAAAGATATTTTTCGTAGTTTTAGCTAGGACAGATTTTTAAATTTGCATATACAGAGTCTTGTTTTACCTGCACCATGTGTTTTTCTGCTTACAGCGGTTATACTGACTCTTGTCTTGCACTACAGACAGCTTTACATTGCTTGCACAGGCCTTTGGTTTAATTCTGCAGAGTCAACATTAAATCACCAGAGGGTAAATAACGCAATGTCTCTCTTTTCAGCAGAGGTTGAACAATTCAATACCTTTTAGTTGAGGGCAGGTGTGTGCCAGCTCGGCCATAGTCGTTCCACAAAACTCACGCTGTTCTCGCAGGAGGAGTGCTAGAGAACAAAATGCTGAGCTAGTGTTGCTCTTGTCGCCAGCAGGTAAGGCTGTCGGGAAGATTGCCATTTCACATCTCTCTGCTCTGCAGCCTCACAGGTGGACTGAGGACTGATATGAAACCCGAGGTGAGGTGCTGAGAGGCCTGATGTGTAAAGCAAGGATCAAATTATATGGTGGGGCAGCAGAACTACCAAGGCTTTTACTCAGTGACACACTCAAAGCAGGTATAACTTTCAACACAGAGTCTGATACAGACAAGCCGACTTGTAGGGTATGTGTAGACTGTTCGCTCGGTGCATTATCACTGAGGATTCTCAGTCACATTAGCTCCTGAAAGCTCAAAAGGTTGCTTCTGTTCTTTTGCTCATGCTGCACTGTGTAGACAGTGTGTAGGTGCTGCACAGATGCAGAGATAAAACAGTGCATTGCTGCAAAGTCATAGAGGCTTTAGCAGCATGAGTCTCCCCGTCTTGTTAGTAGGGCTTGGTTTAATGCAGCAGCTCATTATAAATAGAAAGCAATTTCCTCCTCAGGCGGAACACAGGGCAAAAGATTGGGGTCTTGCTACCACCAAGGGGCACAAGTGAGTAACAGGAAGTACATACATGCACGTGAGACAACAATCTCTGTCAGGATCTCACAGTCATTCTTTCATCTTTCTCTTACTTCCCTCTCCTTATTCCTCCTCCCTTTGT
The DNA here is from genome assembly GCF_024713975.1 of Paralichthys olivaceus. Classification (NCBI taxonomy): domain Eukaryota; kingdom Metazoa; phylum Chordata; class Actinopteri; order Pleuronectiformes; family Paralichthyidae; genus Paralichthys; species Paralichthys olivaceus. The sequence goes on from NC_091094.1 coordinate 13,472,997, forward strand.
TTAGTCATTTCACCACAATAGTGAGAAGTGCACACACATCCTGTCCATTGAACATGGGTCTCCTTGTCACCCACCTTGTCTGTGGGACAGACGAATCGTCTGCAACCCTCCTGCCTTTGCTTTAAGGTCATTTCTGACTTATCTGAGACTCAACACCCCGGGCAGCTCCCGCTGAAGGTAGCTGAGCAAAACAATGACCTTTTCATGGTGAACATGATTCATAAATCTTATCCTTCGTAAGGCAACATGCAGCGAATCGCGTCCAGTATCATGTAGTGTTTGGCCGTATCATTGTTATTGCATAATGCTTTAGCCGCACAGCTGTTTATTTTACTGGGGACAAAAAGGACGCAAAGATGTAAAGACTGAAATGTGTGCATACAAACTGATGTGGAGGTCATATGGATGCCATCGCGGTTGGAGTCAGTCTCACATTCAGATACTCTCACAAATGAAAATGAGCATTTTTAAAAACAGGAATCATTTTGCTAATTTGAAAATATGTTAATCATTTATTACCCTATATCATATCTAGATTTGATATAATTCTGAAATTAAATCAGAGATGGTTGTTATGAATGACTGTCCTCCTCACTTAAGATGAATGAGTGAAGCAATCTTACAGTAATGACAATTAAAATGTTTGTTATCTACCAGCAATGTAATATGTTACAGGATTATTTACTATGACAGACAGCACAGATCATTTACTAACACACATGACAAGACTTTGTAGAAATATTTTACAATACATACAGTTATCCAGAATTATGCATAAAAAAGACAAAACTTTATTGTCAAAGGTCAGGTACGTATACTTCTCTTGTTATACATGATACAGAGTTCTGTCTGCAAGATTTCTAATTATACTATAAAATTGGCTTAGCCTTAGCTTTGGCTGGCTCACCACTGCCTTTTAGCTTTTACTGGCCACAGTATATAAGCACCATCTGTTGGCCACCAGGCAGCACTAGTTCACAGCCACAGGTTCAAATACAGATTCACTAATCGCACAGATGTAGCATCAGTTTCACTTTGAACCTCACATCAACAGTGAGTTCAGACAGTTTAACACCAACTGACTCTGAGGCCCACAGCTCAACAACACAGAGGGCCAACTACAGCAGCGTGTGAATATATGTTCAATGTCTTATGAAAACATACTGTACTCCACAAAATGAGCAACGCCAACCTCAGAAGTACTTTCTGATGTAAATACCAACATTCATCATGTTGCCCAACTGGTGATTTGAAGTCAATGCCTGTTGACTGATCACGGTCACGCGGTGCTTTACTGTGACTAGCAGCCACTGAGAGGCTTCTAGTGGTTCATGTCCAACAACATTAGAGGCACAATACAGTGAAGAGTTTATTTTTAAATGACGTCTGATGATATTGTGACATAGCTTCCATAAAAATCCCCCACCCTGCCCTTTTAAACTAAAGAAATTGTCTGTGTGTGATTTACATTAAAATTGTATCGTAGATGTAGATGAGCTATTTGACCATAATCATTCTTCACAAGGGCACGATCCTTACGTTAGTGGTTGTCAGTGTCAACACGGATTCAATAGTAAAAGTCCACAGATTACAAACATTTAAAATTATAATACAGACAACTTGGACTCGTTCAACGTTAGTAGGTTTATTATTATTATTCCATTCATTAGGTTCAATCAAGTCCAGATTTAAAGCTCCAGTGTGTAAGATTTAGGTGAAAGGGATCTATTTGCAGAAATTTAATGTAGAATAATCCTCATGGTGTTTTCACTATTTTGTTTCATCTAAATTGTATGAATTGTAGTTTTCTTTACCCCAGAAAAGTCTCTTTATATTTAAATACTTTATATTTACATGGAGGGGACCCTCTCTATGGAGGCAGCCATGTTTTTTACATTAGTCCAGACTGGACAAACTAAACACCTTTTGAGTTTTTATGACAACTGAAGCTACCACAGGTTCTTTTTCATGTTTGGAAGGAGAGGGTGAGGTGAGGGGTGTTCAGCTGCAACATGACATTTCAACGCAATTTCTACAAACTGATCAACAAACCACAAAATGACCTAAGGAAGTTTGTACCATTTACACTGATTTTACAATTCTTTGACATAAAACTGCCCCATGTGGATAACTGTGCACTATGCTTTGGAGTCTCTCATGGACAAACTAAGATCTCTAAAATAGCAAACTACAGTAATAAATAGTTATCTGTATTCTACTGCACTGCCTGGTGTATGAGCATAAACCTTATGTTTCCCTTCGTCAAGGAGATTATGCTTTCATCTGTATTTGTTGTTTGTTAGCAGGATTACGCAAAACCTGAAACCATTTCCGTGAAGGTTTGTGGAGGGGTGGGGCATGACCTAAGGCAGAGACAATAAATTAAAATATATATCATATAAATTGATACAAATTTAGGAATGGATCAGGATAAAAGGCCGAATCCAGGTATTGTTTTCACTTTCTTTTAAGTGGCGAGATAGAGTAAGGATTTAAAACAGTATGCTACGGTCTCTGTAATAATTGTACGTCGTACTCTATGGTTGAAGTCTATAGGCTGAGGAAGTTAATGACATATATTTTCATTGGAGGAGAGCCGCTAAGGTTCATGTATCAGTGTTTTGGACGGACCATTGTGTGGCAGAAGATCGAAAACGTGTGTGGGTGTGTGTACTGGCTGGCACAAGTAACAACGTTTGGACTGTGGCCTCCCAGAGAGACGATGGTGGAAGTATGTGTTTAGTCACTTAACGTAACTGCTCATTTGTGGCTCACACTAGCACTGTCCCTGCTCGTTATCTTGAATGTGTATTTCTGAGTGTGTGTTTGTGTCCGTGGAAGAGAGAGAGAGAGAGAGAGTCGGAGCTGTGTTAGCTTTGTGTGGGTAGTGCACAGTGTGTGAGTGTATCCCTGATCAAGTACAACAGCGGAGCGTGTGCCTCAAATGGACCATCTTAAAGGAAAACAGACTATTTACAGATTGATTAATTCTTTCTCTCTGGTTCTGTAAAAAACTTGTATGAAGTGGGACTGTGTGAAAGACTGAACTCCACATTAACAGTTGACATTTACCATGTGAGACATGAAGTGAGAGCTGAAATAGTAATATGCTCAAATACATCCAGTCTCAATACATTCACACGTAATAAATACAAATTCAAAAGAGGTTTGTGGTCTCACATCATCATCATCACAGTCTTTGTTAGTTCTTAACTAAGCATAAAACTATTTATTTCTACATTTTGGGCCCAAAATATTCTGAATAATGTGCACACATCTGTTTAACAGTGTGTTGTGTTACCTTGTCTGCTGTCAGTTCCACTTCCTGGTTTGGCCAAAACAGGTGACTGAGGGGTGGAGCCTGCTGAAATTCAGGGGGCCGAAAGATGGATCAGACCAACAGCTGTGTTAACATGAGGGGGGTTTTCTTTGTATGACCTTATAGTCTATTATTTCCTCCTTTTGTGTCATATCAGCTAGAATAAATATATATATATATTGAATGAGGAACTGATTCTGTAGCAAAGAAAAAGGAAGTAGAAATAGATATATCTGTAGGAAGAGTGGAAATAAAAGAGGGTTTTGAAAAAGATCAGCAAGAATAACGGGTAAAGGAAGGTAGACATCATTATCTATTCATTCTCAGACGAAAAACAGTTATTAGTCTGGAGGCTGAGAAAGTTCAGTTAAAATGAGCAAACTGAAGATCGTGGGTTAAATCTGAGTGTGGACGTCCTGAAACAGTTAAGTGTGTGATTTTGGAATCTAGTAACATAATGTAGAAGAGGAAAGTTGTTATAAGAGATTATTCAAGAATAAAATCATTTTCTTTTAAATCTTTCTGTGGTCGAAATGAGAATCATCATCTGATCATTACATTTTTTTAAATATCATTATTATTATTATTGAAAATAGTAGTGTTCTAGTGCCAGTTAGATTTAACCTGCAGAGTTTCTTCCTTGCATGGACACACACCTGCAGGTATGACTGCATGATCATGCAGATGAACTGTACAGTAACAGAACATTAACCTTTACAAATGATGGTTGGAGGGACCATAAGTTTTTACCTTTGTACTTTTGCACTGTTGCCCGTGTCTATATTTAAATGTGAAATTGAGAGCGTGGGCTGGGCTGAAATGCTTAACTCCGTGTCAGGTGTGTCAGTGTTTAGGTGGCAGGTGTAGACTCTCCAACATTTGCACGATTAGACAACATCAAGAGGAGCTTTGATGGTTTTGCTAATGAGCTCCATTCCCACTTCACTTTTTAAACTTTGAAGATCTCTTTACAAGCCGCTGCAGACAGGCTGACACATGGCTGCTTACAGCTCCGGCGCTTTGGGAATTGATAATACGGCTACATCTTGATCCAATGACTGCGTTATATTCTGTGTGGCGCTTGTGTAACTTTAGGGTAAAACTAGGTAATATATCGACAAACACCTTATGCAACGGATACTCAGTGTGATATTGTGTTTCCTTGTGAAGATATGTGCTCGGTAGTGTGGGTATGACCTGCACTCATAGTGTTTTCCTCAGGAGTGTGACATCCACATCCTCACACACCTCCAGCCTACCCCCACAGTGCTTCACACACATAAACTTGCGTGAACACAAGCTATGCTACACACAAACTCTACACACCAACACATGGGAACAGGTATATGGAGTGATAAAGAACGTGAGCTGTACATTATGTTGTATTTTGTGTTTTTGTTGTAGGATTTAAATTTTCATGCATATAGCAGAAACAAGAGATGTTGTTTCTTCCACTGTTTAAATGTTAAATCTTCAGTGTTTTATTCCATATTTTTACCATTTTTTCACTTCACGATAACAATTCTGTTTCCTGGACATTTGTGTAGCGGCTGTTACCGAGTACCAATGTGATACCAGTGCATTTAGAAAAATAACTAATATATAATGATATTATATTATAATATATAATTTGTATTATTTGCTACTGACCCTGTATGGAAATTATGATTATTATCATTGTTGTATGGCCTTGCTCAGGTTAAAAAAATACATACAGAGAATCTCATAGAATTCTTTTCATTATCTAGTTTGACAGTTGTAACTGAAACACAAATAAATCAATCTGGAATACACAACAGTTACTTCATTAAATTAGTCCAGCCATGTTTTAAAAAAATAATAAGAACTTTATGAGATTGCTAGTATTTTAATTTGGCAACATTAGCACCACCCTTTCAAACTGAAGTCTTGCATACAGAACATGCCACCGTTTTACTTGTGGGACTTTCCAGCTTGAATAATTGCCAAGTTGCTGACATTTTTATTAGCTGCTGCAAACTCTACGCTCTAAAAACAATACTTGCCAGTGGCAATACATCTGCTGTTCTGAATTCACCCAAGCCCAAATGTTGGCATTTTGGTATACAAGACATTTCTGACGGTAGTATCGCTATCGAAACATCTCAGATAATAATTATACATGCCATGAATTTCTACTAAGTCATTATACTGTTTCCTAATGAGAGAGAATATGTTACAATAAATAAATTATGCAACATCTATATTTAAGTAGATGTACAAACCGGATCAACTGGTGGTGCAGCAGACATATTAAAAGATGCAAAAGACAACCCCATGCATAACACACACTGGAACGGCCATCTCAACATAGTCTGCTCACTCAAGCGCACTTATTTACTGTGCAAACCTGCAAGAGTAGGCGGTGAAGAAGCACTAAATGCTGGCTGCCCTCACCCCCCCGGCTTGGCTGGGTGGCACTGACTGATCTATACAGACAGGGGAAGGCAAGAGAGTTAGGGAGCGATGGAGAGAGCGTGGGGGGAGGGAGACGTTAGCGAAGAGTGATGTGGGAAGTCCTACAGAATACACGCCTGCTCATTGTGTGCAGAATCAGATCCGAAATGACATTATTACGTTTCTATGACATTCAGGAGATATCTGTTCTCAAACTGTCCCTCAGCCGACGGCTGCAGAGTTTTGATTAGTTTAAAGTAATGTGTTGGCTGCTGTGCTGTCGTATTGCACTGAGCAATACTGTCCACTGTGCCACATATGGCTTGCTCTGACATTGTTATTGTTGCATATAGCTGAAGTGCGCTGGACACACACAGATATCAAACATGCATGTTGTCACGGTGACTCATGTTACTAGGCTCGTCGCCACACGCTCAGATGTGGTCTTTCTTACACACACATGGTAACGATGAGACACTCTGTGACTTAATAAAAAAGCTATGCAAACCAATCTTATTATAATTATTATTAATATTATTAGTCGTAGTAGTAGTAGTGGTAGCATTAGTATAATTAGGATTATTATATTGCTCGCAGTTTCCCCCGGTTCCACTCTTTATGCTATAAGCTAACAGTCTGCACGCATATCAAACTTTCCTCAAGTAACTCTCAGAAAATAGGTCAGTAAGTGTATTTCCCAAAACACCAAACAATTCCTTCAACTGCTGTTTCATTTACTGTTGGGCAACAGTGATTATTAAATATAATATGTCGGGTTTTGTAGTTGCAGGAGCAATAACTTGTATTTAGCCTGTGAGGACTGTGATAAGTTTTGATTCTCATGGCCTCACTTCAGGAAACTTTAATTTAAAACTGACTTTATTTAGATAATACAAGGTCATGTTCGATCAGTGTTAGGGACACTGCATGCTATTTCATTTTAATGAGTCCAGTCCTCCTTTATGAAGAAATTCAATTTTCTGTGTGTGTGTATGTGGTCTGCAGGAGGATGCACTGAGCTTCTGAGCACTGCAAACATGCGTGTCTGAATTGTAAATAGGTTTACATAGCTGCTGTCTGCCTGGCTCAGTCTTATGGCGAGTTATGTAGAGGAACGCATCATGAGATGAGCTGAGACATGAACGCTGACCCTGTGGGAGAGATAGGGGCCTGTTCAGCTGTGAGAGCTGAAGAGTATCGTGCATTATGCTGTGTGGTCTCTTGCTCTGCATGAGTTCATTGTGTCCTGTTAGTGTGCATTTAGGGACATGTGTGTGTGTGTTTGTGTGTGTGTGTGTGTGAGTGTGTCGTGATTGCATGATGTATCTTGTTGTGATAATGTGACAGGATAGCAGTAAGTGAGGTGAACATATAAGTGCTGATAGAATGCATATGGTGCAGTATAATGAGAAAAGAGGACATATCACAGTGAGTCTCTTTACAGCACAAATAAATGAAGATGAGTCAGAGATATTTATGGTCATCCCCAAAGGCCTCTGTCCTCACTGTCATTCTCTCTCTTCCTTTTTTCCAACCATTTTATCGGAACATTTTTTTCCCCTGGAAACAAACACACATCAATGCAGATAAGAACAACTGAAAACACACACACACACACACACACACACACACACACACACACACACACACACACAAGCCCTGATCAATGCAGATTAGGCCAGATATTTTTTCTTATCTTGTTAAAAGGTGTATTAGGTCACTCAGGCTCCTGTAATTGTAGTCCAGAAATACTTCCTGTAGTTTTTTAAAATGTCTTAGTGTATTATTATTATTATTATTATTATTATGTATTTCCATACTTATTTTGAATTGTCCATTTTCATTGATATTGTCATTTAATGACATTGAATTGGGAGGGAGAGGGTCAGGGATATAAAAATCTTATATCAATTTGTCCCATAAAGAATACAAGTCCCCCTCCACTCTGAACTGATCAAAATCTTATATTCATTTGGCACTTGAATATGTTTTTACTCTAACATATTACTGCAGCACAGCTTACAGTCGGCTCTTGGTCTGTAAATGCCTCTGAAATTGTTCACTTGTCCCTCTGTCACTTTTCGTCCATCTTCGTATGAATCGTTCTGTTCTCTCTGCTCCCCCCGGCCTGAGCATGCTCATGTCACAGAGGCAGCAGCCAAGAGCTTAACTCAACCTTTTTACTTCAGTAACAAAGAGGGCCACGTCTCTTATTCTGGGCTAAGTGCTTCTCACAATCTGCAGTAAATGGTTGGGAAAACAAGCCCCGCAGCCCACAGTGCTCTTGCTCTCTTTATGGTGTCCACAGAGAACACAGAGCAGAGGATTAAGGACTCCCTCAGGTGGAAGAGCTTATTATATTTATAATAATATGTTAGTGTCTGTGCATTTGTCTGTATTGTGTATTAGTAGAATCCAGTGGAGCTCCCGTGGGAAGAGTGACATTTGTCATGTGCATTCAGTGTAGAGTTGTACTGATGGACAGATATTGTAGATACCAGCCTATATGCAGAGTTTACGTTGACCTGCCTCATGCATAAAGGATGAAGAGGTCCTCTCTCTTGTTTCATATCCCCGGGGAGGTCCCAGGACTGTCCTAAACTGCTGAGTCACCCTGTGGTGTGTCCACCTCCAGCTTCTCACACTTCTCACTGCATTAACATGCACATAACACCTTTATCTAAGCTCTGTGTGCCTCAGTTGTCAGTTTCACTCCCGGCCGACCTCGACCTGATGGCTTCATGTTCCTGTGCTCTCTCTGTCTTTGAAACAACCGCAGGAAGGCACAATGTTGAGTTACATCACTGGCTCTAATCTGTATATATCTTATAAACACAGCCATTTTATTCAAATTCTTTTTGTTTAAACCTCCACAGAGGAGGTATTGGTTTAGTTTCATAAGCGTGTAGGCTTTATTTCTGCTATATGGTAGCAAATAGAGCCACAAACCCGTAACTAGCACCAATGTGTAGCTGAAATAATGTAATGCCTTCTTATTTTATAAAGCTTGTTTGAGGTATGCATGTCTACTGAGTGCCACTTTGGTTTATTCTTAGCATCACTCGGATACATTGGTGCCTTGAGAGCTCACTCACTGATCAGTTCAGACTTGTGAATGAGGGATTTTCACCCTTGTTGTGCTGTTTTTCCCTCACAGCAAGTGGGTGCTGGATTCTAACCTTCCGGCCAACCAGGGCAGTTCTTTGCTGAGAGTTTGCATATCCTCCGCATGCCTGCGTAGGTTTTTCTGTGGGTACTCTGACTTCCTCCCACAGTCCAAAGACATGCAGTAAAGGTTGATTGGAGGTTCAAAATCACCCACAAGTGTGAATGTGAGTGTGCATGGTTGTTAATCTCTGTATGTCGGCCCTCTGATAGACTGGGGTCCTGTCCAGGGTGTACCCTGACTCTCACCTCATGTCAGCTGGGATTGGCTCTTGCCCCGTGACTCTTAAAAGGATAAGTGGGAAAGATGGACAGACAGAGGGATGGAGGGATGGATAGTGCAGTCGTCTTTTAATTTGTGCTTCTTCCTTTTCCTCTTCCACAAAGGCACAGTAACCATTCTCACATAGTTTTGATTAATTCAAGGATTTGGTTTTGTTCATTCTGGATTATGAGTGGAGGGAGAGAGAGGCTCAGAGGGTTCATGCACGTCAGTGGCAACCATATTCTTTGTGGTGAGACAATGTCAAAACGTTCGATCAGTCCGCCTCTGTTATCTCTGTTTCTGTGAGGTGTGTTGGTGTGTCAGGGCAAAAACAAACAACCTTTAGTAGTTTCAAAATAAAAGAAACAGACATTTCACTGTTCTTATTCCAAAATACTCTTCTGCATGTGGTCAGAGTTTCTCCTATTGTCTTGGTCCTCACACTGGTCTGTGAATATGTGCTAAGACAAGTGTTGGAGAGTGTGAGAACCACATCAGGTGAGAATGAGGTCAGGACAAGGTGAAACTTTGCTGCTGTGGTTGAGTAATGTTGTTCAATACATTAGAGGGACACAGTACGATAGGATGATTTTCATTGTTTTTACTTTTCATATTGATCTGGTTTTTCAATGTAAAAGAAAATCAACATGGGACACTCACCAACAATGTTGTAAAGACTTTAATCTTGTGCTCTATAAGCCAATGTTTGAGTGTATATGTAACTATGTGTGTGTCATCACAAATGTTTGTCTCTTTTCTGTGACTGATAGTGGTGAAACAATGTGCACCTTTTATTTTTGTTTTTAATTCAGTACTAATTCAGTACTATCTAATGTTTTTCTAAAGTTTTCATTGTAGGTATTTGTCTCCTTCACGTCCCAAAAGCCCCATGCTCTCTTTTTACCATCTGATTGTGCCCTTCATGAATTGTATCCTTTAACATAATACTTTATCAGCTAAGATGTGTCCTCATAACCTTCACCACTGAATCTTCTTCCCCTGGTGTTTAAAGGGGACAGGATTTAAAATTTAATCATACTTGTTAGTTTGAAGACTGTTATGAGCACAGTGGGGCTCCAACTAATAATTATTTTCATTATCTATTTATCAGCCTGACAATTTCCTCATTAATTTATAATGAATGATGAATTAAACAATTCAAGGTCATGTGTTACATCCTCACATGTTTTGTTTTCTCCATCCAACTGTCTGAAACCCAAAGATATTCAGGTTGCATTCAGAAAAATCAGTAATAAATATAAGAATATATACATCTGCAGTATATATATTCATCTGTGGAATACTAGTTTATTTCTGACTGTGATGACGTTTTGAAATTGCACTGTACAGCGGATGTCTGTAAGGACACGGCAGCAAATTCTGGCCCCGGGATTTTAATCCTGCCACCAGCAATAATCTGCTTTTTGTAAGGAATTTAACAAGAATGTATACTGTTAATATTATGAGATAATAAGTGTATTTGTATACTGTGAGTACACTCAGCACGTTCATCAATACTGCTGAATTGAATTGATTATATTATTTGTTTTTTTATCCATCTGTTTCTGTGTGCTTTCATATATATCCTTTAGTGTCAGTGTCTGTATGTGTTGTCCATCCATAGACTGTATATAAAGATGGACAATACAGCACCACTTCCTCCCACTCTCCAGAAATCTCAGCTATGAAAGCTACTATTTTGTCAATTGTGCACAGCAGCGATCTGGAGATGGAGCTGCGGTATTGAGCTCCTGCAGATAGTCTGTCTCAGCTGTCAATCATGAAGTTTCCCCGTTTTTATAGCATCAAAGAACAAATTAGATCCAGACTTCATGAAAAAAATCTACACTTGAACAAACATCAGTGTGACAAGAACTTGTTAAAATGACAGAAACCATCTTTGATGAAAAGGTATTTAATGTTTATATTGACTTTTAAGTTTGGTCCATGTCCCATCTGCTAACATGGAGGAGATGGGGTTTATGATCTATACCAGGGGGCGATCGAGGCACTTCAGTCGTCCATCTTTATATACAGCTGCGTCCATCCAAAACAATGCCATACCATGTCCATGCTTAATGATAGTCCATTATATCATTGTCCTAATCAAATTCTTTTGTGTGTGTCCACAGGAAACCGTTGAGTATGCCTTCCTCATCATTTTCACAATCGAGACCTTTCTGAAGATTATCGCTTATGGTTTGGTGATGCACCAGAACGCATACGTGAGGAACGGTTGGAACATGCTGGATTTTGTCATCGTCGTCATAGGGTAAGTTCTCAAGTTCACGCATTTTTGAACATAGTAAACATAGTGGACATCATATCAGATGTGTCAGTCTGTAGACCAGGTTTCGAGGTTTTGTTAATTTAGTAACACTTGTGAATTTGCTCTTTGATTTTACACTTTTAACGCTGGCAGTTTACAGTTTTTCAGCGAGTGAGTCGGTGTTGAAGTTAAAGTTGCTTAATCCTTTGCTCCAAGTGGCCGAGTGCTAATAGAGACCCTCATACACCCACACTATCTGACCCAGAAAAGACAGAGAGAATAAATCAGAGCTTTACCACTACTGGAGTGAGTCACCATGCATCTCTCCATACTTCATCTCTTCTCCAACACTCCCATCTTTCTCTCTCTCCTCTCTGACTGTCTCTCACTCACACTCTCTCTCATTGTGGTCGGGCTTCGTCTCTTCCTTATTCCATTTTGATCCCTCAAATTGTTATATTTCATGATTTACACTTTCCCACCTCACTCTGCCCTCGTTCCTCCCTTCTCCACACTCTCTGAATGTTATCTACATCCTTACTGCACCTTATTTTCTCTCCTCTCTATCTTCTTACCTCTCTCTCCTCTCTCTATCTCTCCTCTAATGCGCACAGTCCAGTGGGTAGCTGGGTCAGATCTCTGTCTGTATGCAGCATGCAAGGTTGATCTGCCATGCAGCCAGATGCAAAGATGCCTGCTGCTGCTGCTGCTGCTGTGAAGAGTGACTGTTGCTAAATCACTGATACGACACTTTTAAAACACACTGCCAGTAACTGATGTGACACACTAACTCAAAATCACTCAGAAACAGGTTTATAAAAGGTCAAAGTTCACACCACATCTCTACAGACTTTGATATGATTGTGTCCTGTATTCATAGATTATAGCAGGTCGGGTAATGGTTTGATAGAGGTTAGAAAAAGGCATGTAAGATATGTTGAATTTTGTGCCTATTTGAAGTAGAGGTGATGGATGTTACCTTTTTATTTGAAAGTTTTTGCTCTTTACCTACAAATAATATAAAATGCACCATTTCCCCCAGAATGAATTCAATCTATGGCAATCTATGGAATCTGGAATCTCAGATTCCAAGTGATAGAAACAAAAAAGAGAAAGATGAGTTATCATTTGAGAGAGACAACTGCATTTACTGCCACTCGCTGGTACGTGCACAACTACAGCTAAAAGTCTGGCTGTCTGCATGGACGGTAAAAAACATTGTTGACGATAGCGTGAGCACGCAATGCCAGTTATAAGCATGTGGCAAATAGTGCTGCACACACTTAAACAATGTTTTTACACAGCAAAACACCAAGCTAGAGATCTCTTATGTTATTATGAAAAGTGTAAACATTTTGAATGTGACTGGCTGCCACAGTTTCAATAATTAATGGGAGACACCCAAATGTACAATGTAGTTCATTGTCTTTGCTTCCCAGACTTTTTTGTTTTGGTTCACTCTCACCAGTTTTGTTTGCTGCCACACTGGGCATCTGTTTCTAGGACCAAGTGCAGATAGACTCACTGTTCACTAGCAGCACAAAGCTTGTAGACAAAAGTAGCGAAAGAGAAAAACAGGAGTTGGTGAGGATCAAAGTAGATCTGCAGAGGGATGAAAAATTGAACATGGTTTCATCTGGAGGCCAGAAACGTGTCCTGGACAATAACAAATCTATACGGTGATAATATGAATGTCCATGTGGACAAACAGCAGCAGTTGGTTTCCCTTTAATTTCTACTCTGTTTGGAGACGAAAAGACAGAAATAGATAGAATCGTACATTTGAAGCAACTTCATAGATTGTTGATTTATTGATTGTAAAGATGGTGAGAGTTTGTAGATTTTAGGCTGAAACATGAACAATTTTTGAAAAGACGTCTTGAGAGACTTGATCTGATTTCACTGGTAAAGCAGTCAGATGAATCTCCGTTGTAAAGGTGTCTCTCCTCTTTTGATTAGAACGTGATTGGATGAGTAATGAAACCCCAGTGGCAGCCGGTCAGTCTTAGAGCTGTGACTTAGTGCAACATAAGTCTGAGCAGACTGTGCTTATAGCAGCCTCATTCACTGCATTGAGCCCACAGCTTTGATGTGATGTGGTGAGATGATTTTTCCCTCTTGGCTAGGTGAGTGACGTCTAACCGACTGCAATGAAGTGTCCTCCATCACGATTCAAGAGATTTGTTCACTGCTGATTGTAATTTGTGAGCGCAGCAGGAGCCGGCTGCATTTATCTCTTTACATTGAGGCTGAGATATTTTACTGCTCTCTCAGCTCTGCCCGTGAATGACTCGTGTGCAGCGTAGTACTGTATTACTTATAATATAATCTGCTCAGGAAAAATAATAACGGGCAATTATTTTGTCACGTTCTCAAATATACTATGCACTTTGGTAACTCGTTCTTTATTTATATTGACTATAATTAACATATGTTTGAAACTCTTGTACTCGTATTCATCCAACTGTATCCTGGTGTTATCAGTATGGTTTGTGGGTGGCTGTAAACAAAACTGATGACTTTTACTACTTAACAGTTTCACAGTTAATGTTATTTTGATGGTTCTGCAACAGTTTAAGACACTAACTGTTTATTTAACAAAGAGTGTGAAGACACTGAAAATGTGAGTTTATTAGCAGGAAGATTTGTGTTTTATTACTGAAGAGAATGATTGATGAAAATTATACAGTTTAATGTTTCCAGAGCCCAAGGAGACCAAATATTTTTACTTTGCTATTATATGCAACAAATAAAACATGTAGAAGCTGCAGCTGCCATTTTTTTCACTTGAGAATTGACTGAAATGATTAATCAAATAAGAATATTATTCACATCGCTAATTGCTCCATTACTCCTTCCCTGACTAATACCACATCCTTCCACAGAGTTCTGTGGAAATCCAGTGAGTTGTTTTTGTGTAATCCTGCTAAAAATCAAACAAACCAACCAATAAACAACATACAGAGGTGAAAACATAACCTCCCTGGTAGAGGTAATGATTAATGACTACCAAAGCAGATAGATTATTAAATTCTAATTGATTAATCGTCATTTCCGATCATTTCATCAGCTCTAATCATTGTGAATAAGGATGCTGTGGAAATTCAACACATGGCTCATTTGTTAACACTCATGTTATATAGGTCACCCTCAATATAATAGTGTGACTGTCGTCTCTTTGTTCTTTGACAGACTCTTCAGTGTTGTCTTGGAGCTTTTGACCAAAGATGAGAAGCCAGAAGGTGAACTCGAGGACCATCCGTCCATGCACGGCCATGGTGGTAAACCAGGTGGATTTGACGTTAAAGCCCTTCGAGCCTTCCGTGTGCTGCGACCCCTGCGGCTGGTCTCAGGAGTACCCAGTAAGAACCGGACCCGCTGAGCTCCACACACTATACGCATGCAACCCACATGAATCCAGTGTGACCCAGTACATTACATTTACCACATTATTATTTTGTATATATTGTACATCTACACCCTTCTTTCCAGTAAGCGTAGGTTGAAGGGACAAGTCCAGATGGTGTATGTGCAAACCCTGAGCACTGTTTTTCATCTGTACATCAGAGCCCCAGAGACATAAGCTCCGTGTGGAATAAAAACAAACAAACTCACAGTAAACGCTCCTGGCACATTTATAAGATACATGTGGTTCCAGATGAACACAAGGATGTTCTGAAACTTGTTTCAATTTTGTACATAAAGCAGAAATGTTCCACGAAAACAATGACAGTGTTCAAGGAAGGAAAATGTATCAAATACAGAATCATATTGTGCATGTTTTTATCATCAACATTTTATATATTTTGTTTATATATTGATCAAACTGCATTTAGACGATAAACTGGAAGATATTGAAAAGTATTAAACCGTGTCGTCCTCTGGACAGTTTGTTGCCATATATATACATATAATACACACACACACACATATATATATATATATATGTATATACAAATAAAATAATGAAGTTTTGATTGTTTGTACAAAGACAAGTCAGGCTTCATCTAATGCATTCTCTTCTTGCATAGGTTTACAGGTGGTGTTGAACTCCATCATTAAAGCCATGGTCCCTCTTCTTCACATTGCCCTGCTGGTCTTGTTTGTTATTATCATCTATGCTATTATCGGCCTGGAGCTTTTCATTGGGAAAATGCATGCAACCTGCTATATGCCTGGATCAGGTATGTCTTCATGATTGTCTGTTTTACATATGAAATGAAATCAACCTTTTATGCATTTTGCATTTTGATTTATTGTACTAAGCTGTTATTTGATGTTTTAAGTAACAAATATAAACATGTATTTCAAGTTGATTCTTTTATCCAACAGCCAATGTGACCAGATGAACAGGGATTTTTTCAACCATTTGTCCAAACAAGTAGACACAGTTGCTTTTGTGCTTTACATACAATCTGAAGCACAGAAAGTTTCAGAAAGGCTTTTTTTTTACCCATGGAGCTCTCAAAATATCATTTCAATCATTATTGAAATGACACAATGACAAAAAGGACATTTCGGTCCTCCAGCATATTAGTTTCCACTAAAGACAAGGTTAAACAGCCTGTGAGTTTCTGTCTAATAACAAATTGGGCGAGAGGCGGGGTACACATATGACAGATTGACACAATGACAGTCAATTTAAAGTCTCCAGTTAACCTAACCCCAATCTGCATGTGTTTGGAGTGTGGGAGGAAGCTAAAGCACCTGGAGAAAACCCATGCAGACGAGTGAAGAACATGCAAATGCAAATTGGGATTTGGACCTGAGGTGACTGTGTTAACCACAGTGCTGCCCAGTAGTTTTAATTTAGGAAGTAATTGCATTGCAGTAAAATGTCCCCAGAGACTATTATTATAACTGACTGGATTGTGCACACTGATGCATCAGTGTGTTTTACTGTAACAGGGTCGAGGTGGAGCGTGTCTGGTTCTGTGGCTCTAACCTGGAGATCAAAGTCTTTAGTCTTAAGATAAATACTCTAAAACAGCTGGTGTGAGTTGATTAATTCAGATCATTTTGAACTAGTTTCCCTCTCTTTCTGTAGACATGACAGCAGAGGAGGATCCGGCTCCATGTGCGATCTCAGGTCACGGGCGCCAATGCCCCATCAACGGCACAGTGTGCAGGGAGGGCTGGCAGGGTCCCAACGGTGGCATCACCAACTTCGACAACTTCCTGTTCGCCATGCTGACGGTGTTTCAGTGCATCACCATGGAGGGCTGGACGGACGTGCTGTACTGGGTGAGCTCCCCCCACTTTAATAACCTGTGACTCTCACTGGCCTTCAGCGTTGAATGTGCGTTCAGATCAGACACACAGCAGTGATGTGACTGACACTCTGATGATGAAGCTGCTGATCATTTCCTGAGGCAGCTCTTATCACTTGGATGTGATTGATTGACTAAATGACTCCTCTGACAACATGACGCACTGTCACTATTCCTGCTATTTGTTTTTCTTCATCTAAAATGTTTAACCTGTCCTCTTCTTTTCTGACAGTTTCTAACTTACATTTCATTCTTTTCCTTCTCTACATTCCTCTTATCTCTCCCTCCTCTCCTTCATCCGTGGCAACGCTCGTCTTCCTCCAGATGAACGATGCTATGGGCTTTGAGCTTCCATGGGTGTACTTTGTCAGTCTTGTGATCTTCGGCTCCTTTTTCGTTCTTAACCTGGTTTTGGGTGTGTTGAGCGGGTAAGCAGCTCCTTCTCTCTCCTGTCACGTTAACCAGCTGCATTTTGGTTCCTGTAGGTCAATGACGCCATCGGATGGGAGACGCCTTGGATTTATTTTGTTAGCCTCATCATACTCGGCTCCTTTTTCGTGTTAAACCTAGTGTTAGGTGTGCTAAGTGGGTAAGAGGCCACTTCTTGCAGTGGGTTTGCAGTGTGCAGAGTGTGTATATATGCTGTGGGTTGTTGTTCACCCCGCACGGCTTGCTGTGTCAGGAAATAGTCTTAACCTATAATAGAGTTTGTTCTCTGCTGAAAAGTCTTGGGATGTGGGAAGTACACAGATCCTGATGATCTTTTTTGCAAAACAAAACAAAAAAAATTGCGTTCCAGCCTTCCAGATAAATGCACATTCTCTCTCAGGCGTTCTCCTCTGTCTTCTGTTGGCGTCAAACTATCATGCCTCTCCAAGGCAACTACAAAGTGAGCCTTTCCTCCACCCACCCCACCCCGCCATCCCCAACCCACCCAACCTCCTGTGAGAGAAATTAATCTCATTCCTCGCCCTTCACTCCCTCTGCGCTCCTAAGCTTTCTCAAACCCCACTTTGCATTCCCAGCGCTGTGGAGTGGGGGGTGGGGTTTTACAGTAGAATTAACTCTGGATGGTTGACCAGCCTGCAGAGCCTAGTTTAAAAAAAAAAAAAAGCAGGAAGGTTAACGTAATCATCAACTCGGACACTCCTGTGGTTCAGACGGCTAATTGAGATGGGCATGGTCAGATTTCTGAGTGCAGTCTTACAGATGCTGCTTTCTCACCTGCTTACATCCAGTCTGATTGGTTTGTGTCAGTTCATCTCATATTCTTTACTTGTTCATCATCACAGCTTAAATAACCCCATGGCACCTATCCTGCCATACATGTATATACAGTATGTATAGATTTATACTCCGTCTACTGAAGCACTTCACATTTTGCTGTTGCCGCTGTAGTAGTAGTTGTTTTATATAATGTTTGAATTTAGATGTGGTGCAAATGTTGCATGTCTCTTGAAACCATCTGTCTACCTAAATTACCTTTTCTGTATGATTAAGAAGCTTGCCGCCTGAAGGATACGCTACTGTACCATCAGGCTCTAAATATAGCTCTGTGTTGTCTTTCAAAGGTGTACATCTCCCTCCAGTGGCTGCGCTTCAGAAAAGCACACACAGCTTTGAAAGCAGTTGTTTGAAGTGTGTGAATATGCAGAGCAGAATCTGGATGAGGAGAATATAAACAGGAAACACACATGATATCTTCAGTCAGTGCAGTAAAAGCAGAGGGTTCTTTTGAGGGAGGACGAGTTGTTTGTTTCCATTGCGCTGTTTGCTGTGGAAGTGTGTGTTCTTTTTGTTTTTGTTCATGTACTCCTGCTGGTTTGAATGCGTTTCTGTGTGTTGTCTGTGTGTGCCTCTGCAAAACCAGAGAGTTTTCCAAGGAGAGAGAGAAGGCCAAAGCTCGTGGAGACTTCCAGAAGCTGCGTGAGAAGCAGCAGCTGGAGGAGGATCTGAAGGGTTACCTGGACTGGATCACTCAGGCTGAAGACATCGACCCCGACAACGAGGACGAGGCTGATGAGGAGAGCAAGCGCAACCGTAAGAGTCCTCTCCCACTCGCTCCTTCGAGTTGTTAAGAGTAACACAAGACCCCTTCAATACAGAAAACTGATCAATCTATTCAAATGTTCTATATTTCTACATATAGGCCTAATATGTCCTGTATCCTATTTTTTCTATAGTCAGGAAATAACAATTGTTCTCCTGAAATGTGTAGTGGGAGGTTTGTAAAAATCACATGGTGGTTTGCAGCAAAAATATAATTTCTCTCTGCAGGAGAAACAATATTTAAACTCATATTCAAAACAAAGTAGATGTTTTTTTCTCAAAATTCCTGTTTCCTTGTGAGTAATGTGCTCTATTTCTCTTATTGCTCCAGAAAATTAGTCAATCTTGTTGAGACATATCACAGTTACAGAGGGTTTACAGTAGAAAAAAAGCCAATGCATAAATCTAACTGCACGCAAGTCTTCTCTTTTTTTATTTTTTTGAAATTGAAATTGCGATTTTGCATCAACTTGTAACAGACACATAGAGATAAGAGAATTTCTGCTTTTTCCACCTGCAGGCAAATTAAAATGGAATTAATGTAAATCTCCAGTGAGTCTGAGTAAAACTTGCAACGCTTAGTTTTCTCTTGCAACTTTTCAAAAGCTTTCTTGGAACTGTAGGAAATAACTAATTGAAGTGGAAGTAAATAATGTAGGTCGATCAATGCTGCAAGTAAAACATCAGTTGCACTTAAAGAAATTTCAGAGCCCATCAGCTAATGATGAGTCAGCCTCTGGGGGAAATGGCCAATATTTTGTAAACGATGGATACCTGGACCGAGACGCTGTTTTCCATTTACAGTCCGACGAGGCTACACACGTGGAACATGTCTCCAACAAACATAAACAGAGATACTTATTTTTTGGTGTTTTAGGTCCAGACGACCAGTAGATGTTAGCAGGTGTTAGCAGCCACCAGCAGATATTAGGAACATAACTTCAGTTGTGCACCCCGGGGTCATCAAGTGTTTTGGCTTTGTAATCAACGATACAGGTCGAACTTAAGGCTAAAGGTAAATTTGGCTCTTATGGCAGTACTATGAAATCCATGTGACCTCAGTAGATCAGATATCATTACCTTTATGAAATAAAAATTACACTTAAAAAATGAATGTTAACAATTTCCAAGCCGGCATTTGTCACAATATTTAGGATTCTCAAATACCACATTTAAAGTAAATACTACTTATATGTAAGTAACGTATGTTAAGTGTTTGAAGCAGAGTGTACAGACCGGTTTTATCTCCACCATCAATGTACATTGTAGCACTGACAGAAATGGAGCATACTGCGAGCACCACTGGATATTCATCTGAGGAGGAAAAAGGGAAAAAGAATCATGTTACTTGAGCAGTAGGAAAACTCTTAATCCAAATCCTCTTTATATAAGCAGCACGTATGATGCAGAGCAGTAACTGTGACTGCTTCACCTTTCGTGTTGAGCTAAGAATCTGTATATTTTTGCACTGCTCATTACAATCTCCCCCATTTTAATGTTCTCCCCATTCATTCACTGTGGCATCTCCCACCTGTCTTCTCCTATAGTTAAACCTCACGTTCTGTATAAAGTCAGGTGTAAGATAAACATTTAAGTTTTGCAGGTGAAGGTTCTGTGTTACGGCAGGTCCATACTGCTTTTCAACATCCATCCTGGCTTTCGGTGTCTGTCGACGATGCGCGAGCCCCTTCTAACATGTTATCATGCAAATGCTGTAATTAGCGCTGTAACATGTTGGTACAGGGCCGTGTCCCCTGCAGGCGTTTCCCATGACTAACAGCTCTCCATGTCGTTCTTCTGCCCTCCTCAGTGTCTGCAGCCCCTGTGGCTCCTGCTGCGCTTGCCATTGTTGGATATTGATATTTTGAATACTGTTGTTGTCCTGTGGTGCCTGTGTGCTCTGACCCATTTTGATAGCAGCCCATTCTCGCCCCCCATGTCCCTCTGCTGTGCCGTTGTGTCTGAATGCATGGGCTTGCATGCATTACACATGAAGGGGTGACTCTGGCTGACCTTACTGAGAAGAAGAAAGGAAGGTTTGGGTGGTTCAGCCAGTCGTCCGACACTCATGGTAAATCCTGTGGTTTCCCTTCATTGTTCTCTTGCTATTATGTGTCTGTTTATACGTGTGAAAGAATGTATGTATGCGTGTTTGAAGCGCAATCAGATCTCAAAAAGAAAACTAGAATGGCATTCAGTAGAGCAGATACCTCTGCCAAGTCACAACAGTCCCCTTCCATTAATACAAGCCTTATAGCTGAGGCCACATTATGTTTCTGTCTACACAATCGCTACACAATGGTGACTGTTAAAGGTTTCTATCCCTATTTCTTATGATACAGCAGCTGAAAAAAGCCTTCACCTCACTAGATCCAGATTTTTATTTTGATCCACATGAAATTGCACACACTCGTCAATATCACCCCCCTGAATATGTCTGTATTATCCTCAGAGAATGAAAATGTGGAAAAAACACCTCGCAAAGTTAAAATAAGTTTATCAGGATCCAAGCACCAAAACGTCACTTCTTATACCTCCTCCTTCCTCCACGTTTTTAGTTTTTAGAGATAGAAAATGTTACCAGCTGTATTTGCTGATAACTACCCCACTACTCCTTTGTTTTCAATCTTTCAAGTTCACATTTTTTGGTCATTTGTAAGTTAGCACAGGGTCAACGATACACTGAAACGTGGTGGATAGGAACAGCAAATCATAGCAAAAGGAGCAATGTCATGTCATGTCATAGAAAAATACAAATTAAGAAAAATAAATAATATAAGGTAAAAACCTCAATGCATCTGGTTAAGTTAGTCCATTATTGTGGCCTTCACAGATATATTTTTTGTGATTAAATAGTACAAGGCAGCAAAATTTCCAGTTGAATCTTTAGAATTGACTCCTGTGTGTGTGTGTGTGTGTGTGTGTGTGTGTGTGTGTGTGTGTGTGTGTGTGTGTGTGTGTGTGTATGTGTATGTGTGTGTGTGTGTGTGTGTGTAGTATCTCATCAATGTGTGCCTTACTACTGTGTTTAACCCTCCTGTTTGAGCATCAGAGCCTCTCAGTTGTCTTTATTCCTTTTTCCATGCTGTTTTTTTTCCTCTTTTAAAGTCTGCCGGTTCTAAATGAAACCTTGTCTCCGTGAAGTGAGTGTGACGTGGAGCAGTAATACAGCTGCCACGCCCTGTTTCCTTCCAACGTCCCATTTCAAAAAGCTGGAGCTCAGTATGAATATAGGAAACAGGGCTAAACCCAGATCACTACTCCGGCAGTCAGCACTATTTCCAGAGCTGAGAGCTGTCCTAACACTCAGGAATCAAAGCCAACACGTCTACATAAGCTAAGCAGCGGCGGCAGCAGCACACACACCGTGCGAGCTAAAGCACTGAGACGTTTCACACAGTTAATCATCATCCGCCTGCACACACAGTCTTTGCAAGGAGCTGGCAGTATTTTGAGTGTAGCGTTTCAGAGACAGCTTTAAGAGCTCCGTCCTCCTCACCCTGCTCCTTTCTCCACTCCGCTCCTCATTGTGTGCATCAGTCAGCTCTGGTA
This sequence comes from Paralichthys olivaceus, assembly GCF_024713975.1. Lineage (NCBI taxonomy): Eukaryota > Metazoa > Chordata > Actinopteri > Pleuronectiformes > Paralichthyidae > Paralichthys > Paralichthys olivaceus. Next base: position 13,495,301 of record NC_091094.1, read on the forward strand.
GAGCAGCTGTCCACTCGCCTGTCCCGTGTCATCTCCCTCTCAGCACTCAGTAAATGATACTGATGATGACAATGATGCACAGCCACAGTGCCGCTTAGTGGCCTCCTCACTGTGAGGTAGTTAATAGTTGCACTGAGGTTTTGGAGTTTTTGGACTTTAAATCACTGTCAAACAGTTGTGATGCCTTTGTAGACTTTATAGTGTAAAGTGATTTGTACAGAATGTTCTATCTTTTTTCTTCTTTTTGGAAGAACTCCAAACTGATGCAGCCTCACTTTTATTTCTTCCTATGCGCTTCTTCCCCCTGGGATGCTCTGCGCTGTGAAATATCTTGTGCCACTGCAAAGTGCATATGATTATTTTAAGTGTCTGCTTTATTTGCTGCTGCAGCGAGCGTCCCGGCCAGCGAAACGGAATCTGTGAACACGGAGAATCAAAACGGGGAGGATGAAAAGACGCCCTGCTGCGGAGCTCTGTGGTGAGAACATACAGCACATACATGATCACTGTTATTACAGTAAAGTGTTGCCATGGGGTTACTACTTCATTGAAAGAACATGGATCACTCACATCACAGGCTCTCAGCACAGTCAGCACCACTTTGAAGGCTTCTTTTCTCCATAAAGCAAGTTACTCTTTAATATTTGTGTTGTTTGTAGTAATGACTTCACTGTTTCAAGATTTCTTAATAATTTATTTATTTATAGATTGATGTTTTTTTCTCTCCTTACATTGATTCCCTATGGGTATTTTTAAATTGTATTTCAGACTTGTAAGTCCTTATCAGTATACAAATAAAATACAAATAAAGAAATGACAAAATACAGCACAAAATAAAAGACTTTCAATAACTCAACAAACAACCTGTGATTGTGTTCTTTCTTTCAGTCAAAAAATTTCAAAGTCCAAATTCAGGTCAGTATATTTGTGACTGTGTGTCTCTGCATGTTGAATAAACAATAGCTGTCACTATACAGTGAGTTAGTGCCGGCGTCGGATTGTAAAGATTCTTTTATTTGTACATTTTTGGCTTCTATTCGACTGTATTTTTAATGAGAAGATACATTAACTTTTAGAAAGTCAGCATGTTCCATATGGTATTTTTAGAGAATGGCCTTACACAGTGTTTTTTCAGCTCGTTTACTGAACAGTATGACTTGCAAAAAATATAGCGATGCAGTTCCCTCATGGCCCTTTCCCCTAAGTCCACTGCATCTCCATTATTAATGGAAACACACCTCAGTGATTTCCTTTAAACAACCGCTGATGTATATATTTTATTGTTTGGACATTTTTAGTTTGAGACCAGAGCTTTTTTTCCTCTAAAACACTTGCAAAGTTAGTCATAATGGTATTGTTGTTTGTATTAATGTTACTCTCTCCTCCCGCAGTCGGCGCTGGCGCCGCTGGAACAGGTTCTGCCGCAGGAAGTGCCGGTTGGCTGTTAAATCGGTGCCTTTCTATTGGCTGGTCATCATCTTGGTGTTCCTCAACACCCTCACCATATCGTCAGAGCATTACGACCAGCCGCTGTGGCTGACACAAGTGCAGGGTAGGAACCAGACTGCAGTGCTCACGAAAGCCCATTCTTATTGTTACCTGACATTATTCCATTATTATCTCAAAAAGTTAAAACACTGAAATCAATATTTCACAGTTTTTCAAAATTTTACACGTCATAATCATAATCTGTTTTAAAGATGGACGACATGACAACCCCCCAAAAGTTAAGCCAAAGCATCTCTATCGCCACCTGGTGGCTAGCTCAAGTATAGGTCATAAATCCATGACATGTGAGGGTTTTAAAAGCACTGACACTTCTGTGTTATATGCGTGTTTTTAAACTTGAGTCATTTTCTGTGGTTTTCAGATGTGGCCAACAAAGTGCTGTTAGCCCTGTTCACATGTGAGATGTTGGTGAAGATGTACAGTCTGGGGCTACAGGCCTACTTTGTGTCACTGTTCAACCGCTTCGACTGCTTCGTGGTGTGTGGAGGAATCACTGAAACCATTCTGGTCGAGTTGGAAATCATGTCTCCGCTCGGTATCTCTGTGTTCCGCTGTGTGCGTCTGCTGAGGATCTTCAAGGTCACCCGGTGAGACCACGCTTTGTCTGTGTGTGTTAGTGTACGTGTGTGTACGTGTGGTGTTTTAATCGTCTGTCTATCTTCTTGTATTTTGCTCGACCTCTCTCTGTAGTCACTGGCAGTCACTGAGTAACCTGGTAGCATCTTTGCTCAACTCCATGAAGTCCATCGCCTCCCTGCTGCTGCTGCTCTTCCTCTTCATCATCATCTTCTCCCTGCTGGGCATGCAGGTGTTTGGCGGAAAGTTCAACTTTGATGAAACCCAGACCAAGAGGAGCACGTTTGACAACTTTCCCCAAGCTCTTCTGACTGTGTTTCAGGTATTAACAGTTCAAAATATCATACAACTACAACCTGCAAACATTCAGCATTTGCCATTAGTGCTTAATGATACAAATACATTAAAAACACAGATGAAACAACAAATGGGATACATAAATGTTTTCATCAACACATTCAGACAGAATTAGGGTTTAAGATTTTATACACAACAATAAATCAGACAAGCCGAGACAACGCCATCAAAGTATTTATATGCAAGAACATGTCTGATAGAAATGAAGGGAGCAGCAATCACAATGGTAATGGAAGAGTTATTTCCAGTAATGGTAGTTTATGTGAGTAGGCATATTGTATATCTAAGTAATGAAAGCGCTGATGTTTATTTATATATAAATATTAATTACCAGAAGAGAATAGTAGATTTTTCTACTGCACCATTTGAAAATAAGGAGTTGTCAGCACATTTATTCTGTAATTGTCACATTTGTCATTGAAATAATATCATGATTGATTGTAGATCCTTACCGGAGAAGACTGGAACGCTGTTATGTACGATGGCATCATGGCGTACGGAGGCCCCTCCTCCTCTGGGATGATTGTGTGTTTTTACTTCATCATCCTCTTCATCTGTGGAAACTGTATCCTCTCTCACATAAACCTGAAGCTGCTCCGGACACAACGCTAAGTCCAAGTTCATATATGTGTTTGGAACATACATGAAATCGGAGTGTTGATACTATGAATGACATTACTGATCTGTTTTCAGTCATTGCTTAAAGATCGTGTAGTTACACTCAGTGTCGAAGAGAGTTGTCCTTCACTGAAGCCTTCGCTCAGATATCCTGCTGAATGTCTTCTTGGCTATCGCTGTGGACAACTTGGCAGATGCAGAGTCTCTTAACACAGACGAAGGAGACAAGAAAGGGTGACAGCTGATCTCCTGCTTAGTCTCTGTGTGACAAATATGACTTAAATATTAGTTTCTACCAAAGTGTCTGAAGGAGAGATATCGCAGGTTATTTCTTTCTGCAGCTGCTGCTTCCAGTCGACCACATGCACATTATATGTCACTCAGGGTTTCAATATATTCACTGTAATTGCGCAATAATCATTTTTCTGGCCGTGCAATTTCAATTTCATATATGTGCAATACTGTTACACAGTATATATTCATGACATTGTGCATATTACTTTCTATTTTTGTATATTCCTTTGTTTATATTGTTTATATTATATCTTAATCCATCGCATTGCATCTTATGTATCGTATGATATCATACTATATCATACTGTATCGTATAGAGTATTATATGATATCATACTGTACTGTTTCGTACTGTATTGTACTATATCATCTCAGAAAGTACAGTATATTGTGTCGTGCTGCATCGTATCTTATCTTGTTTTATCGTATCTTATCTTAAATGTCAATCATTCATTACTAATATGTGTGGTGGTTTTTTTCAGGGACAAAAAGGAGGAGGAGAAAGATGAAAAGGTATCCTTAACTTCTTTCTAACACTGAGTCAAAGACATATTGAGATGTTATGTTCACTGACTCACTTTCACTCTTCCTGCTTAACTGTAAGGAAGAAGAAGAGGACAATGATGACGCGGCAGCGGAGGAGGAGGATCCAGAGGTACCGTCGGGGCCTCGGCCCGTCATCTCTGATCTGGTAAAGAAAGAGAAGATCACTCCTATCCCAGAGGGAAGTGCCTTCTTCATCTTCAGCACCACGAACCCGTAAGACAGCTTCACAACATCACACACACCACACAGGCAGAGAGTGTCTGAGGTCGGTGTTTTCTTTGTGCTGCAGGGTGCGCGTGTTTTGCCACAAGCTTATAAATCATCACATCTTCACCAACCTCATCCTGGTGTTCATCATGCTGAGCTCCGTCTCACTCGCTGCTGAGGATCCCATCCGAAACTTCTCCGCTCGCAATATTGTAAGTTTTCAAACCTTCCTTGGAAAAGTATCGTCACCTCTGACAGACTGTGTAGTGAAAAATAGTGGGTCAAGGGATATTATTGAAAAATCACTTCTGTGATAATAGTAGAAGTTCTGTCATAAATGTTCTTGAAATGACTGTGCTGGTGCGTTTGCATTTTTTAGCTAATTCATTTTAACTAGAATACTTTTTACATTTCTACTGACCAGTGATGTAAGTTTATACATTGAATTCTTACCATCATGTCTGTGTTTAAATTACAGTTAACGTAATTATTTGACATGCAAGACAAATGGACAAAGGCCGTTGACAGTAAAGGTGTTTGAAAAGATTTGAAAAAGTTATATTCAGTGGTTAACGTTACAATAATAAAACCTATACACAAGCAATTATATACTATAGTCTTGCATATAGGATGTCACCAGGAAAATGACATCAGGATACGAGTGCAAAAAAGATGTGTTTGTGAGTCTGAACTAATATTTTCCTTTGAGACGCTAGAGCTGCACTTTTTGTCCTTTGCTGCAGTTCTATAAACCACAGAGAGGGTGAGAGAGAAAGAGGGAGAAACAAAGTGAACAAATGATTAAGAGAGAGAGAGAGAGAACGCAGGTGGTTTATTTTCCTTGTCCAACATATACAATATTTCATCTGTCCTGTCCTTGACCAAGATCATAGATGTTTTCCAGAACAATACATTCAGTTTATTTGTCAGGACAAAGTTCTGCTCTTGTCAGGAATCCGGGACAAATTCTGTAAAATATGGTCTGTGTGAATTAAAAGGTGACGACTGGTCACTCTGCTCGGTTCCTAAATAGTCATGATTTAAGGCCAACAGCAACATGTTAAATCAAAGAAACGACCAGAGTCACATGTTTGATTGACAGTAATGTTTGTCTCTTATAATTGCTTTTTTTCCACAGAATATCTTATGAACTGCAATGATTTGTAACATCTGACTCACACATCTGAGAAGTCAGAAAGTCTTTAAATGCACCAGGAAGAAGAGTTCTTACAAATAGAATCTATGTTAACTCACTGAGGAAAGGCAGTTTTACTGATAAAGCACATCTCACACACTGTGGTAGATTCAAGGTGCTTTACATGGACATTTAAAAACAACAGTCCATTTTAAATCAGACAGCACAGTTCAAAACTCTTTTCTAAATAAAAGAGATTAAAAAGAGTTGAATAAAGAGGTAAAGAGATCAGAAAATGTAAAAAAGGCACAAGAAGGAAGGAAAGAAGAAGAAGACTTGAAGGAGTAAATTAAACAAATGAACTAAAATAATAAATATAAAAAGATAAAATAATAAAATAAAATTAGATTTTGTAAAAATGCTTTGGTTAAATGCACTTTTTCAGTTTTCAGTCTGGATTCGAAAGCTGCAATGGACTAAGGATCCAACACTTTATGAAGAATTAATGCAGATAATTAATAAAATTGATTTTTGAACTGTATTGTAATGAACTGAGATGTAGGTCTGTACACTTAAAGGTTCAGTGTGTAAGATTTAGGTGAAAGGGATCTTTGTGTTTCATCGCAATTGTAAAAATTGTTGTTTTCTTTACCCCACAGTGGGCCCTTTATATTTAAATACGTCATATTTACATCATCTGTTTCTTACAGTCCTCCAAAACTGGACAAACTAAACACCCTGTGTGTTTTTATGACAACTGAAGCTACCACAGGTTCTTTCACGTTTGGAAGAGGACGCTGTGGTGAGGGGTGTTCAGCTGCAACATGCAACTTCACCACTAGATTCTACACACTGAACCTTTAAGTGGGCAGTAATGTTAAAACCTAGTGTTTATATATCATGAGCTACAACATGCAAAAACACCTGGCCGGTCCTCTATAACTAACTAACCCTAAGGCTGCGATGTCTGTGTTGTTTTCTGTGCATTGTAGTGATTTTTAATCCATACTGCTCACAATGGTTCAGCCGACCTTCAGTTGTCTGCATGGAAAGTAACAGAGAAGTAGTGAATTAACTTTTTGCAAGTAATTGAATAATTTCTGTGCCATCGCTCGAGAAAATTGCTTAAAATGTTCCTTTCTTATATATTTAGTTTTTTATATCATGTATGAAGCTGCACAATGAACTGTCTTTGTTAAACATCTACGTTGCTTTTTGCAGATACTTGGTTACTTTGACTATGCTTTCACGGCTATCTTTACTGTTGAGATCGTGTTGAAGGTAAATGCCCTGTGTCCCCTGTCCGTGCTGTGACTAACCACACCCCCAATAACACTCCAAACGTCTCGTTGCCTTCCAGGTCCTAGGCTATGCAGATTATGTCTTCACTAGTATGTTTACATTTGAGATCATATTGAAGGTAACCCCTTATAAAGACAACGAGAGCCTTGCTGCATTCTCTCCTTGTGTGTCACCTGCCACTCAGTACAACCTGGCTTGTTTGTTTCCTTTCTCTTATTTACTTTTTTCTTCACGGCACCTCTTTTAAAAAATACATTAAAAAAAAAGCTAAAAACGAATATTGGAGATGTAACGTTGCACACACAAACACAAAGATTTGTTCAAGTAACACTAATCACAGAAAACTCCTGTTGGGGGAAGGAAACATGACATCAACATTACATTCTACTCACATGGGTGTCACGTCATTCGGGCAGTCATCGCTGATATGATTTCCATGACACAGATATGATGCAACCCTCGGTGCGATGCAACAAAAATTTGATGGGCTGTTTCAGACATTGTTCAGGCATTGGCTGAAGTTGAGTTAGGGGCAGGGACGCTGGGAGTAGGGGTACTGAGGGGGCTGCAGCACTCCCTACAGGAAGGAGACTGGAACTGTGAGGCAGAAAAACTGATTATCTCCAGAGAAGAATAGTCGTGGACCTGACATCAACATTAACATTTTGTATGATATTTGATTTGATTTTAGAACATCAGCGTATTTTCTGTGTAGCCTGATGTGTGACTCAGATAATTTGGCACAAACTGAAAGCATCAAAGATTTTATTTGTAGTAATAGTCGGTTAGATATGTCTCAAAATAACACCTCCAATTCCTTTAATGGCCCTAAAGCTATAAGTTAGCTGTATGTTGTAGTTTATAAGGTTCTGAAAACTGGTATTAAATGCTAATGAAACCATGACTATAATGCTGCTGCGTTGCATTTAATATGACGTCATTATGTACTTCCTCTCAGCACCCCCAGCTCTGACTGACTTCCAGTGTCCCTGGTTAGGGGTAATGCTCAGTGGGGGAGGGTGGTGTTCAAAGACGTAAAGCCAACTCCAGTCAAAGCTAAACGCCATGCCTCTCGTACCGACTGCTCTTCAGATAACCCATAAAAGAGGGGGCAAAACCAACCATGTTCCTGCCGAGCATGGTTCAGTCTGCTTTCCCTGACTGGGTGTATAGAAATGTGGAGTTGCGTCTGCAGCCGTTTGGGAAAAAAAAAAAAAGCTCCTGCTGCTGTCTGACTTGAAATTCTTAGCTGCTCTCAGTTAGCGCTCTCCTCACTCCGTCTCTCTGCAGGGCTCCACATTTCCATGCACTCGGAAAATGAATCCTTTACTTTTATTATTTGGAGAAGAGTTATTTTGGCTGGTTTTTCTTCTCTGCTTGCTGAACTCTGAAGTTTTAATTGGGAGCTGCTTCCCCTACATTCTAACTATTAAAGAACATAATGGAATGTGCTTTAAGATGACGGTCCACATGAATGTGACAGTAAGGCCATTTCGACTTTCCAATCACTATAACTAGAGTTCTAGCAGGTAGAAAATATCCCTGATATCACGGCAACAAAATGCATGTTTTATTGCCTCATCCCATAGTCGATTGTGAAATGAATGACTTACTACTACATTCATGTAGTTAGGGGCCGTGGGGGTGGCGATGGTAGATTTAGCCTCCTGTTTCACTGCTCTGAGCTCGCCACCCCGAATAAGAGTGATCTACAAGTGTGGAGACGTGTGTGTGTGTGTGTGTGTGTGTGTGTGTGTGTATGTGTGTGCATTTGATTACAAAGTAGTGAGTGATAAGAAAATGTTTTTCCTTTAAACGTGTTTGTACCGTATGAGTGTATTGGTACCTGTGGACTGTGGGCTGTGACTGTTTGTGTGTGAATTGTGTGCTTTGGATGAAATGTGTGAGTTTTGTCTTTTCATTTGCTCCTCTAACTTCTTGCATTTTCTCCTCAGATGACAACGTACGGAGCGTTTCTGCATAAAGGTGCATTCTGTAGGAATTATTTCAACCTGCTTGACCTGTTGGTGGTGGGAGTGTCCCTTGTCTCCTTTGGCATTCAGTGAGTACAAAAAGGCACATTAGCTTATTTTCTGGAAATAGTAAAGAGACGGCACAACTTTTAAATAGACTCAACCATATACTGTGTGTAACAGTGGACCATGCATCTCCACTTCCTCCCACTATCATTAAAAGGAAGCCAAAATATCAACGCTGCCATCTTGTGCATTGAGTGAGTCAGAGTCTGTGCAGTAGTGAGGGGATGATGACCCTTTAGCAGGGGTCCACCGATACATGTGCTTGACCAATCTCGAGTCAGTCTCAGTCAATCCTGACGTTTCACCCTGTTTTTGTTGCTTTAAGTAACTAATTGAAACAGAAATAACTTCAGTGTTATAAGAACAACCTAAAAAAGACAGAAACCATCTTTGAGAAAATGTTATTCGAGGTGTTCTGTGAAAACTTTGAGTTTTGTGTTTTTGTTTGTTCTATGTCACTTTTGAGGAGCATTCATGTCGTCCTTCTTTATGTTCTCGACCAAAGAGCTCCAGGACATATGGAGGCACAGGAACAAAACGTAGGATCTGCCAACTCATGTTTCTCATAAAGAGAAAAGACAAAACATGTCTGATGATTCAACAGGCTATTTTATCGTATAAGAAAATCAAGAACACAGTTTTAGCTTCAGTCTGATGTTTGACTGGATGTGATGAATGGATGCAAAAAAGAAATGAAGAGGTAGGAGATTAACAATTAGAGTGTTAGATCTATTTATTTGTACTTTAGTACAGAACTTTCCTGACTTCTACTCCTTTTCTTTCTTTTGATAACTTGATTTTTTTTCATTATTCAGATCCTCAGCCATTTCAGTGGTGAAGATTCTGAGGGTCCTCCGTGTTCTTCGGCCCCTGAGGGCCATCAACAGAGCCAAAGGCCTGAAGGTGTGGCCTATTCACAAGTCGTCCTGCAGTTTGTTCACTCTAATAACATCAATCTTAGAGTTTTCTGTTCATTAGGGATGAAACAACCTTTAAACACTTTTACCACTATGTCTTACAGCACGTGGTGCAGTGTGTGTTTGTGGCCATCAGAACCATCGGTAACATCATGATCGTCACCACTCTGCTCCAGTTCATGTTCGCCTGTATAGGGGTGCAGCTGTTCAAGGTCAGCAGTTACCCAGGATGACAAGATTGGATTAATATTTCTTTATATTCAGCATCAGAGAGAAACTTTTTTTGTTTTCCTCTACAGGGAAAATTCTATCGCTGCACAGATGAAGCCAAGTCCAGTTCAGAGGAGTGCAAGTTAGTTTAACTTATCTGGTATAGAAAATAAAAACATGCATAGTCCTCAATTCGATCTGAACCTTCATGCTAAAACATCACTTTTCATAGGGGCACCTACATCCTGTATAAGGAAGGAGACGTAAACCAGCCAACCATCCACAAACGACTGTGGCACAACAGCGACTTTAATTTTGACAACGTCCTGATGGCGATGATGGCTCTGTTCACTGTGTCCACTTTTGAAGGCTGGCCTGCGTAAGATTCAACCTTTCAACCGATGACATCTGTGTTTAGACAAACCTTCTGTCTTCACACACTTTCCCCTTCGATTCTTCTCCTCTCAGGTTACTGTACAAGGCCATCGATTCCAACAGGGAGAACCTCGGCCCCATTTACAACTACCGTGTGGAGATTTCCATCTTCTTCATCATCTACATCATCATCATTGCCTTTTTCATGATGAACATCTTCGTAGGTTTTGTGATCGTCACATTTCAGGAGCAGGGAGAGAAAGAGTACAAAAACTGTGAACTGGACAAGAACCAGGTGAGAGTGTGGGTCAAAATATAAAGAAAACTTAAATTAAACTGATATATAATGTCTTTTCTTACTTCTTTTTTTTAGTAGTTTCATAACAATAAGTACAAATTATACATTTTATTTATGTCTCTCTTGTGGCTCAAAACAATAATCTAGTTTAGATTTGGGAGAAAGTATCAAGTTTCTTGTTAACATTTAAAATGAATGTTTGTATATCTTTGTGCAGCGTCAGTGTGTGGAGTACGCTCTCAAGGCTCGTCCACTGAGGCGGTACATTCCTAAGAACCCGTACCAGTACAAGTTCTGGTATGTGGTGAACTCCACTGGGTTTGAGTACATCATGTTCGTGCTCATCATGCTCAACACGCTCTGCCTGGCTGTGCAGGTAAGCCATCAAGTTACATCTCTGAAACCAAGGACAGGAATTTGATCTTACTTTACCATCATTTATACCACACACGTTAGGGTTTGTTAATGGTCATTTCATTTGAAAGCAGTTGACTGTAATAATAATGGGTGGACATATTGTGTGATATGGTACATTGGCATTTTGTACAATATATATGGAGAATTAAAATTCTCAAAATAAAGTAAACATTCCACAAAATAAAATAATAAATATTGTGACTTTGGTGTTTTAAGTTAGTGCTTTTGAATGCTGTACCAAATCTTTCAAACTATGCTGTTTTTCCATTTGTCTCTTCAGCATCTTTGCAGGTTCTCTAAATTGCACGTGTAGGTCTTTCCATCTGCTTTTCTTCACCCATTCCTCTGTATCTCCTCTCTGCAGCATTATGGTCAGTCAGCGACATTTAACTACGTCATGGATATTCTCAACATGGTCTTCACTGCTGTCTTCACTGTGGAAATGGTTCTTAAACTCATCGCTTTTAAACCCAGGGTGAGTCACCCCGCAAATACATTGACACTCACACTCACACTACTTCAACCAGATCACTAACACACACTCGCTCAAACTGAGGCTGTGTCTTCACGTTTAACAGACAGATATGACAGAGAGATTTATCTTCTCAACAAAATGTTGAATTATTCCTTCGATGTTCAATCAGCACATGTGAACGTGTTTTCATTCTCCCCTCGACTGTGCCACCTGATCATCAGCTGTGTGTTGCAAAGAAGGACAGGATGCTAGTAAGAGACTGAGTGTGGGGTGCAGTGTTGATTTTTTACTGCTGAAATAGCTCGCACTGTTGGCAGCAGTGATTGTGCATGTAATATTAGCATTAGCATTAGTGTGGTGTGCACGCTCTGCACTATAATCTAGAGCCCTCCAGCTGAAATAGGCAGCAGGGAGGTTCCTGTGTGTTTTAGGTTAACAACATACTGTGAGTGGATTTAAATTTCCATGTGAGAGTAAGGCCCTGTTTGTTTTTGCTAATCTTACCCTCCACTCGCCCACCACTCACTCCACCTCAATCAGGGCTACTTTGGAGATGCCTGGAATGTGTTCGACGCCCTGGTTGTGATTGGCAGCATAGTAGACATTGTACTAAGTGAGATTGATGTAAGTAAGCTCGGCTACGACTCGCCCCGCTGTTCTCTGTCGTTTCTCTGTCCGGCCGCAGCTCTCGATGGTCATGTCTCCTGTTTTATCTGATTTCTCTTAATACTTTATCTCCTTTTTTCTCTCTTTTTGTCCTCCCCTAACCCTGTCATTTCATTAAAACATGAAATCATTTTCTCTCCTCCTTTATTTCCTTCTCTTCCCTGATTTTCTATTTTCTCTTGATGCTCTCTCTCTCTCTCTATCAATCATTTAATCCATCTTTACCCTTGCGTGTTGTGTCGTGCATTAACAGCATTATTTCGCTGATGCTTGGAACACTTTCGATGCCTTAATTGTTGTTGGTAGCGTCGTCGATATTGCTATCACTGAAGTTAATGTAAGTATTCAAATTTTCGTCCTTCCAAGTTGAACTGAAGCCTTATAGAAAAGCCACATGGCAATCAACATTATTATTTATATACTTGTACTTTTGTCCACCGGTTCCATCATTTCCAAATTTTTTTGTGAATAGATTAAAAGCAACTCTTTCTCCTCTTTCATTTTTTTTTAATCTAGGGAATCTTAGATCCCTTAAAGGAGACATAAAAACACAAAGTCCTCAGTACAGGGAGCTCCACTCTTCAACAGAAAGCATTGATCCTGAAGCTCCTTGTTGAATTTTAAATGATGCTTCTGTATCAATGTGATGTCACATGTTATCACAACGGCCCACATTTGCTTAATGCACGTGTAGCAGCTATTCTGGCATGCCCCCTAACAGAGCCAGGTAAAGTGAGAGCTGAGACCAGTGCATTGAAAGGGTTTGACCAATCTTAAAGAGACAGGAGCATAAATCTGTTGTTTCAGACAGAGGCTGAAATGAGGAGCTGCAGCACTGCACAGTATGAGGAAAGTGAAGTGTTCTTGTGACTCCTTCAGACTTAATTGTTTCTCATGGGAACCACTTCTCTAGCATGATCAGTTGGAGCCTACTCTTTAAAATTATATATTCGCTAAATTAAGAGCACATCCTCAATTATCATTTGTGTAAAAACATTGATATTTGTTAAAGTGTCATTGGCTTTTCTGTAAAGCTTCTGTTTGATCTTCATTTATATCCTGTTGTTATCAGTGCACATCAACACCAAACCAATCTAAAAGTGTGTCATGCTGAAGTTTTTCTTCTGTTAAATGCTTCATTGTCAGTGTGTTGCAGTGCTTACAGGAATCGACGACGTGACACTGAAAATGTGTCTCAATAACAGAAGTTCCTCACATTTTCTGAGAACTGTATTTGGTTCAGATCAGGATGATTTCTGGTTTTCTAATTCATACTCTTGTTTATTTTGTTTCCATAGAAACTTGTAGAGGCAAGTATGGCAATGACAGAATATGTTTGTGTGTAAACTGTGGTTTATAACAACTTTATCTTCGGGACCCCTTTACAGTGCGATGGATAAATAACTTAATCAGTCATCTAATGTTTTATTGACTCAGGAAAAGTGGATATTTCTAATTTTCCAGTTCATTAGGTCTAGATTATAATTTAAAACTTGTTTTAATATTGAGTAAAATAAATAAATGTCACGGCTCAATAAAATAGTGGATGACTACTTCTCTACTTTAACTAACTACAAAAACACTCCTCTCTTTGTAGCTTGGCTCTTCACAAAAACACCAAAAATGAAAAATGGAATGTGTTGTAATGTGCTTTGAGATTCACTGAAACGAAAACGGGAATGATTTGTCCAAGATGCAAACAAACACCAGAGTAAATTTCAAGTTTCCAGGGATTAGTTAGTGACAATGGGAGAACCAAAGACTCACCGTTCACCACTGCCCATCCTTCCCCTCTCCTGGTGCTCTTGTGTCTGAGCTGCAGTGCTGTTTTGCTGGAGTTATTTTTCATGTTTTTCAATGTTTTCAATGTTTGTGCTCCAAAGTGTGTGTCTGCATGAGTGTATAAACAAGCGTTAACTTTGTTTAAAAAAGATACGGTGGTGTGGTTAGGTTGTTTATTGTTCTGCATGTCTGTGTGTATGGTATGTACTTGGCCGTGTGGTATACATGTGAGTGTATGCATAGATAAGAATGTCGTTAAATGTTGGGATCGTTGAATTCACAAGGGCTGACATTGTGGTTTTTGTGAGGCATCTGTCATCGACGTACCATTTTACATGTGTTTTGCATTGCATGTGGTTGTTGCTATTTGTAGATCAGATATTATACTGCTCCACTTAATCATGTCCGCTGATCTACATTGGGTTTGTTTGAGTGATTTTTGCTACTTGCTTGCTTTTATCCATCCAAGTCATGAGTTGTGTTTACTTTCTCACCTGGCCACTGTGACTTCTCCAAATGCATGCTGGGTAGCATCAACCATTTACCTTATATTCCCCTAACATCCTTTCCATGTCCCGCCCGCCTGCCTCTCACAGATGGCGCTCGGCCACCCACTCCATTCCCCTCCGGTTAGTTGTCTCCATAGAGCCTTGTGAAGTTTGACCTTTCTATGTTGCCATACCCCTCAATCGTTACCTCCAGACAGAATGGCCCTGGAGCTCAGAGCTTGGAAACGTCCATCCTACACAACATTAAGGGCAATTTTAATATAGAATGTTGGAAGCTCAATCTCTCAGGAAAATCGAAATAAAAGTTTAGATTTTCTTTAAAAAGGCATTAACTTCCCTTAAAGTTGTGTAGGTCACTTACACGCAGCTGATTGTAACAATCAAGGAAAACAGATCGAACCATTTAGTGTCCTGGATTTTAACCTTACTCATCATCAGGCTTCAGTTACGCTCTGCAAATAAAACTCTTTCACCAGGTAAGATTCGTTGACCAACACAATCATCAGCAGACCCTAAAGAGAGCCCTGATGCTATTCTAACACTAACACTGGTTCAATGCAGCTGAGTTTGAGGTTCTTTGATGATCTTGTGTTTGTGTCTCTGTGAGTGATTGTCTCTGTGTTTTGTTCTGTCTTCCTGTAGTGAGCTCTTAAAGCTCAGAATGGAGCTCATGTGTAGCGCAGGTGTGTAGACTCCAGTCAGGTGCATGAACAACCCTACAGTGACTCTCCTCTCTCTCCCTCTACACACACCTCTCTCTGCCTGTTCTCTTCTCTCTTCCCAGTCCAGTATGACTCAGTCTCTCTCTGGTTTTATGCTCTCGTTCCCAGTACTGGCCTCTGTGGGCTCCTCCTCCTCTCTCTCGCTCTCTCTCTCTCTCTCTCTCTCTCTCTCTCTCTCTCTCTCTCTCTCTCTCTCTCTCTCTCTCTCTCTCTCTCTCTCTCTCACCCTCCTGTCGTTCATTCACCTTTTTCTGCACCGGACTGTGAGAGCGCCCTGCTATGGCAGTTTTGTTGCCGAGCACTGTGGACATGCATGAGTCGCTGCATTGCTATGACTTTCACCGATGGCTCGTCATCATCCAAGAAATGTCTTGCGTGTGCATTGCAGTGCCCCCCACACCCCCCCCAAACCCCAGAAACATGGCAATGCTGAAACGCATGCTCCATCGACACTGTGGCCAGGATTACCTAAAGAACCTCCTCAAGCTCATTTCTACATGTTATCATTTCTGCTCATTCTGCCCCTCATACTGACGCTTTGTGAAGTATTGCGACGAGATATTTAAATGAAGCCATTTCTGTCTGGAGTACCTCTCTGTGTTCAGTCTTCAGGATATGACTCCTTTCAGTGTTGAGTTAAGCTCTTTTCCTTTTGCTGTAAAATTACATGAATCATTACACAGGTTCAGTCTAACCTCCACCACCACTATGACCGATGTCTCCGCTTCATTTTGCATTTCTGGTCTTTCTATGTGTACAAAATGTTCGCTGAAGACTTCTGATATATAGTTTCCTTTTAATGAAATGATTTAAAGATCAAACCTGTGTGCGGGCTTGGGTGATCTAGTGTGTTGATAAAATTACTTTATTACGTTTATACCACTTCTTTTAATTTCTCTCACTTAAAATGATTGTTTTCAAAACGGGTTGGTTTAAATCATTACAAGCCAGAGGAGAGTGAGCATCTTAAATGTAATCCAGCCGTTTGACAGGCGCCATTAATGATGCATTATGCACAAAACCTTTTTTTTTCTAGTTGCCTGAATCTGAAGCCTATACGATGACACACATCACTAGTCGAGGTTCTGTGAGAATAGCAGACGGTGCTTAAATCATGACATGCAATCACAACATCTGTTATGTCGATCAGTTAACTTCTCATTAACATTGTCTAAAGCTCGCCAACGACATCTCAGCCATAAAGTCCATTTATTCCATCAGGAACGACCATTACACTGGGGCAGTGATAAAGTTGTGTGCCAGTCATACGTGTAATTATGTGTATTTAAATAACCTCATGTTGTTTGTCAGCCTCACATGCACATAGGAATGTTTAGCTGTAAACCTGTTGTGTGGCAGTCTTTTGAAGTGTTAAGATAATGTTGTATGTCTGTCATCAATATAAGTGTAAGTAGACAATAGGGTGTTAATACATGTCTGTCTTTGTCGTAGCTAAACAACAAGACAGTTTTGTCTCGTCAGTGAAAAGAGTAGTGACTTTGTTCTGTCTATGTCTTGACTGACTTCTTCTAGTGTTGTGTGATAAAGACTCTTTCAAATGTGACGTTTAAGTGTTTGGCCCAATGTGTGTGAGACCTGCGGCCTGTGTACAAGTCATTAATCCAGGTCTCTGATTTTAAAGCCAACAGAGACTCCTCAGGTGGATGAGATGGGGGTAAGAAGCTCCGCCCCCCCCCCCCCCCCACCCCCTTGTCAGGGCCATGCCATGTTTAGATTTGCATTCTTTTCCTTGTTTGATATTCTTCTATTCTTTTCTTTGCATCCTATGATCTTTTGATTATTTCATTTTCTTTTCTTTTCCCATGATAAGGTTTCCATTCATTTTTTCCTCACTTTTGTTTTTTTATTCTTTTGCATTTATCCTCAAATTTTCCGAAATGTTTGGAGTTATTTCTAAGGAGAGTGTGTCGCTCAAACGTGACGCTGTGTGTCCCGTCAGGCGGGAGTGGTTTGGGGCCGCTCTTCACGTTTGCACTGTTGACACTGCTACATGGTCTCTGCCACCATTCTTACATGTGGGGTAGTGACCCATGGATGACCCCTGGGATCAGGTCACCCAGCTCTGACCTGTTAACCTCCTGGCCGACCCAATGGGGTTGGTCCCACTGTGACTCCGCATGCAGTGACTCTGGACTGAGGGTGCCATGCTTGTTTAGATATGTCCTGTCAAGTATGGCCAGGTTTCTCTCCAGCATGCACGCCTTCTTGCTTCCTCCCCTGTAGGTCTGTACAGTGACAGGGCTCCTGACTGTGCTTTGGATGCAGACGAACAGAAACATATCAGTTGCAGCTGCACTGCTTTAGAGAATCAACTTATTTTATATTACTTTCTGTTTCTATTCGATTTTGATCATAGTCTGCACATAAAGATGGACGAGGCTTCTCCACTTCCTCTTGTATGAAGCTAAAAAATCTTAGATATGGGTGCCGCCATTAATGACATTTTGACCCAGAGTCCGCACAGCAAATTAAAACCAAACTTACCTAAATAAATTCACACAAACAAACATGAGTGTTATAAAATGACAGAAACCATCTTTGAGACAAACACGTAAATGTGACTTACTATGACTTTCTAGTTTGGTCCATTTTCCATCCACTAACATGGTGGAGGCAGGGTTTATGACCCATACTACAGCCTGCCACCAGGGGGCAAACAAGATGATTTGGCTTCACTATTGGGGGGTATAATGTTCTCCATCTTTACGTATAGAACAAATATATATGGTATATGCCACCAGAGAACTTCTCAAATTCAACACTAGTTCTATGTTTATTTGATCACATAATAACGCAGTGTTGCTCTCTCAGCCCATATGTATCTGGTGCTGAGGTCTGACTTCGGACCTCATCATCCTGTAAAGCACAGCCAGGTAGTCCGTGTTCACTACCCACACTGTGGTTCCGCTGTCCTCTGACTCTGCACCGTCTCTCTTCAGAACACAGAGGACAGTGCCCGCATCTCCATCACCTTCTTTCGTCTGTTTCGAGTCATGCGGCTGGTTAAGCTGCTCAGCAGAGGGGAGGGCATCCGCACCCTGCTTTGGACTTTCATCAAATCCTTCCAGGTGAGACGTAATAAAATATTTCGGATTAGTCACAGAGGGAAGTAGTTCCAGCACTTCTATTAATCAATTTCTTCTTCCCTCTCCTCTGTAGGCTCTGCCATACGTTGCTCTTCTGATCGCCATGCTGTTCTTCATCTACGCTGTCATCGGCATGCAGGTTGGTGACTAAATGTGACAAAATATTTGTAGTGTCTGTTTTCCAACAGTTGTTTTCATGTGGACAGTTTTTTTTTTACTTCAGATGTTTGGAAAGATTGCGATGGTGGACGGTACACACATAAACAGAAACAACAACTTCCAGACCTTCCCTCAGGCCGTACTCCTTCTCTTCAGGTGTGTAGAGACCTAAGCTCAGGGCTCACACCCTGACACAGTGTGTTAAGTTTAATGGAATCTCTCTGTTGTGTTTTTGAAGGTGTGCCACCGGAGAGGCGTGGCAGGAGATCATGTTGGCCTGTATGTCGGGGAAACTGTGTGACCCAGAGTCCGACTACAACCCCGGGGAAGAGATGACATGTGGCAGCGGATTTGCAATCATTTACTTCATCACTTTCTACATGCTCTGCGCCTTCTTGGTACACAATCATTAAACGGTGTTATTTCTTAGTATTTCTAATTTACTCTGCTGAGCATTACATTTTATACTTTTAATCTAAAATGTAGAGTTTGTGTCAAGACAGGTTTCAGTCAAGAAAATCCAGCTTTGTTGAGGTACACAGCTGCAGGACTGAAATCTGATTGTTATTATTTATATTAGCATACACATTGATATATATATATATATATATTAGGTGGTTTCCTTGCTAGTATATATCAATAACTATTTTAGAATGATTAGAATTTTAGAAACTTTAATGCTACAACAATATTACTACAACATCTTAATTTTATGTAGTCCATAGAAATAATGGAATACCATGTGACTTTTAAATAAAAAAGTATGCCATTTGAGACACATGAAAAAGTACCACAATGCTTAACAGATGAATGTATATCAGACATTTCTCAACCGTCTCCAGATCATCAATTTGTTTGTGGCTGTCATCATGGACAACTTTGACTATTTGACACGTGATTGGTCGATTCTCGGTCCGCACCACCTGGATGAATTCAAGAGAATCTGGTCAGAGTACGACCCAGAGGCCAAGTATGTGCTGTGTTTCCCGCTGCATCTGTGAATGTTTCACATCCATGTTGCTGTAACTGTTATCAATTTACATGTATTACTTTTCCCGTGCAGAGGCAGGATCAAGCATCTGGATGTGGTGACTCTCCTGCGTCGTATTCAGCCTCCTCTTGGCTTCGGCAAACTGTGTCCTCACAGAGTGGCCTGCAAGGTGTTTTCTTCTACTATCTCATTTTCAAAGATCATTGATCATTAATCTGTTCTATGGTGTTAAATGCTTCGATTGTCTCTCCTCCCTCAGAGGCTGGTAGCCATGAACATGCCTCTGAACAGTGATGGCACAGTCATGTTTAACGCCACTCTGTTTGCACTGGTGCGAACGGCCCTGAAGATCAAAACAGAGGGTATGAGCCAAATATAAATCACATGACACAGTTTTTCTGCATAAAAATACCTGAACTACTCTGCTGATGCATTTACTTAGCCGGTTATTCTCTGTTTACTGCAATTATGGGGTCGTGTGGATTTAAAATGGCTGCAAACTGGAGTGCTGGTTTCTCACACACTTCCCTGTGGTGCAGGTAATCTGGAGCAGGCCAACGAAGAGCTGCGGGCCGTCATCAAGAAGATCTGGAAAAGAACCAGCATGAAGCTGCTAGATCAAGTGGTGCCTCCTGCTGGTGGTTAGTGGAATCGGCCTGTGTCTTTCATTGAGATCATACACCTGCTAATCCTGTCATACACATACCAAGCTAAAGCAACCTGTACAGAATCACATTACAAACATACACATGCACATTCATATGTGTGCTTCTATCTTAGTGAGGACGCTCGTTAGCATAATGCATTTCCTAGGGCCTTACCCTACTTTAACAATCACATCTCAATGCCTTACCCTAATCCATACATTGACCCTTAAAACAAGTCTTAACCCACAAACAGCCCTTTGAAAGAGTGTCCTCACTTTCCTAAACTGTCCTCACTCTGTAAGGTCTATCACTTGTAATGACCCCGCGACCCAGCTGACACTGGGGGAGAGGTGGGGTACACTCTGGACAGGTTGGCAGCCTATTGCAGAACCAAGATATAGAGACAAACAACCAGTCACACCCACGGGCAGTTAAGACACTCAAAAGAACCTTACCCTAATCTGCACTGAGGAGGAAGCTGAAGTCCCTGGAGAAAACCCACATAAACACGGGGAGACCCTGCAAACTAAAAACACAAAGACCCTGACTGAAACAGGATTATGCTTCTTGCAGTAAAGCGACAGTACAAACCACCTCACCACTGTGCAATGCTCTAAAAGGTCTCTGCTGAATGACCCTCACAGAGATATAAGTACAAGTATACAAACACATAAAGTTATAGCTGTATCATGTTGTTTCTGTTCTGCTCATATCTCCTGGTTGCCCCCTCAGCAGTGTGTTTCTTATCCATGTGTGTTTGATCCACACTCCTCCCTTCTGCCCTGGATGCTGATGGAGGCCACTGACTGTCCGCCGGGCTTTGGGCTTGCATGGCCTTGTAGACCACTGTGAAGTGCATGATCTGTCTCTCTCACTAATATCTGTCTCTCTCCTCTCTCTGTAATCGCTGTCCTGTTGTCACCGCTGAGCTTCTACAGCTTAATGTCCTCTCACTTTCTTATATATCTCTGTATCCAAAACTCTGAAACACTTCAGAATATTCTGAAGCAGTTCTGTTTTAGGGTGGTGGCATGGAACTAGTGTTGCCTCTGTCTCCAATCTTTGTCCCCAGAGTGCTTGTTCAAAGTGATTCAGACCCCTGCTTCAGAATGATTCTCACACACTATTGCACACACTTGCTAAAAACATAATGAAACAACAAATTTAAAAAATGACAACACTCACAATCGCAGTTTCTAATGTAGCATTTACTGATTCATACACATCATAAGAAAAATGCCCACATGAGCATAAACAGGAAAATTTACCCAAATGTATGATGCATAGATCTGCTTGCTTGCATGTGCAAAAGTAGCTGAGTAAGTCTCATTTTTTGACTCTGATCAAATTTTAATGGATTCTTACACCAATGTTTCTTGGTAATCCATCAAGTAGTTTTTACTTAATACTGCTAACTAATAAAAAATATAAACATAGCCTCCTTGGCAATAGTACAATTTTAAGTGATCATATGCTCATTTTAAAAAGGACCATATAATGTAGAAGATTTCACTTAGATCATCGAAAGCTTTTCAGAAGTATACATACACATAAAGAGAAGATATTATAGCCTATATTTGACCTTCTGTTCTTTCTGAAAAACAGTGAAGAATCTGTGCTGGTACAGATTGAGGTACAGTATATACACCATCAAGATGGATGTATATAATTCAAAATCAAGTCATTTGTTTGATGGGGTTGCAGCGTGCCTCACTTTTCATCCTGAGGTGATGAAAGCTGCAGTTTGAGTGGACGAGGGAGGAGAAGAGTCTCCCCTTCTCTCTCCCAGAGTTCTGTGCGTAGTGACCTGCTGACACAGGAAGCATTTGTGTGGTCTGTTCACTCAGATGATGAGGTAACCGTGGGGAAGTTCTATGCCACCTTCCTGATACAGGACTACTTTAGGAAATTCAAGAAACGTAAAGAGGAAGGCCTGGTGGGTGCTCATCCCTCCCAGAACAACACGGCCATCGCTCTGCAGGTGAGTTCCACAGAGTGTGTGTGTCTCTGAGAGTGTGTGAAGAGAGATGTGTGATAACATGATTTAACAAGCACTGTTGTATTTTGTTATGTCAAGTCTGTATTAAAATGTGTCTTTGTGCATTTCATTCAAATATCATCGAGTGTGCTAATGTTGTGGTTTATAATCCAGCAGGACATTCATGATGTTGGTGTCCAGTACGAATCTGTATGTCCCTAGTGTGTGACCTGCTTTGTGTCTCTGTCTGTTTACTAATCATATATGTTGATGTTAAGCGTGTGTCATCATCTCGAGCCATCACCTCATGTATTTTCTGTGCCTCACAGTTCACTCATCCACTCATGAAACTCACATGCAAAGCTTGTTACCACTTCTGTTACCGTATAACGTCTGATATATGGCCTCAGTGTATCACCATATATCATATTGTCAGACAGTAAATGTGACCAGCCTGGAGTTTATTTACCAGAAACTCTCTGTGCCTATTTAGTTTTGTTCACCTCCAGAGGAGAGAAGTTTGTTTACTGCACCCACTGAGGCCTTTGTGAGAGAAAGCACAGCTGGATGCCACACAAAACATTTCAGCCAATGCAGAAATATTCAAAGCAGGTTGCATTCAAGAGAGCACATCTGTCTGTCTGTGTGTTCTCATCTCTCACAGTCTGTCCGTAGTGTAAATGTCAGGTGTTGCATATACTCCAGCACAGGTGTGTGTGATGGTTGCGACTGTGTATGCATATGATGTCAGTTTTTCCTTTTATTTTGTAATGTGAGTTTTGAGATGAAGGTCCCAGCTGTAGTGCTTAGTCCTCTTGTTGTCATGGTTACAGGCTGGCCTTCGCACGCTGCATGATATCGGGCCCGAAATTCGCCGAGCGATATCATGTGATCTGCAGGATGACGAGCTAGTAGACTTTATTCCCGAGGAAGACGAGGAAATTTATAGGGTAACCTGTTTTAATTTTACCTGACAGGACAAATGTTTGTGGCTAAACTAACATTTTGTGCTTGAAGTTACCAACTAACGCTATTCCATGGTTATATATAAAAGTTCTCCTGTACTCAGAGAAACAGTATTAAATTAAATCTGTCATAGATTAACTGTCTCTTATTTTTATCGCCACATTAAGTAGATTTTT
Organism: Paralichthys olivaceus; assembly: GCF_024713975.1. NCBI lineage: Eukaryota > Metazoa > Chordata > Actinopteri > Pleuronectiformes > Paralichthyidae > Paralichthys > Paralichthys olivaceus. Next base: position 13,518,279 of record NC_091094.1, read on the forward strand.
TTCATTTGGTTTATTTTTGATTAAGTTTTTCTTCCATTTCAGTTCCAACAAAGTACAGAGTGCATCCATTTTGCTCGCATGCATCATAAACCATGAAACCAGCTTCTCAACTTATTTTTGCTCATTAAATTTCTGAAAAGAAAATCAGCTCGCAGACTTAACATCAATAGCACATGTGTTCTGCTGCTCTGTGAGAAGTTCAGGCCCTGGTGGTTTTACATTGAACGTTCCTCCACAGCGTAACGGCGGACTCTTCGGTAACCATCTCATGAACGGTGGTCATCGGCGCTCCAACGGCCATCAGACCAACGCAACACAGCGACCCCTGCAGGTGCAGCCTCCGCCTCACTATGCCCACATGGAGCAGCCAGTGGGACGCCTGTCTCGAGCCAACGCCATGTCCCACCCCAACCACCATCACCACCACCACCATCATCACCACCGACACCACAACTCCTATGGCAAGTCTCCCAAATCCACCAACATCAACCTCAACAACGCCAATGTGTCCAGTTTGCCCAACGGAGGACACCATCGCTACTATGAACACGCACCTCCCAATGGCTACCCAGGTCTACGCAACTCCTACTATGAGTACGACAAGCCCCGGACACCCCAGGGTCAAAGGTATCCACACATTGATCATCAGCAGCATCATCATCAACCTTCTGATTCAAACAATATAGAATTAGATTTGCGAGATATCTGGTGAAATTTCAAATCCAAACAGGTTGGATGTTAAAATTACATGCGAAAGAATACATTTAAATGTTAAATTGTTGGTATTTGAAATCAGTTTTAGCAGAAAGCTTTTATGTGCAGCATAGGTTAATTCAATTGTGCCTGTGAGTGTCTCCTCCTTGTTGAAAACTGAATGTAGCTTTGAAGCTCCTTTCATCCAGAAGTCCTGAATAAGTAGACATGTCCACATAGTGTGTATAAAACTACCAGCCTCCTTGTAACACTTTCACTCTTTTCATTCAGCTATGGCAGCAGATAACTGAGAACTAATGGGACTTAAAAAACAAACTGTGATTAGTTTTTTACTGTATAAATGTTGCAAAAGTATTTTTTCCCACAGGCAGGAACCAGCTTCTCAAACCTGCGTGTTTCACAAGCCTTTATTGTAAACCTTTCTGTCCATACCGGATCACAAGCTGACTCATACTGACAGTTATCTACACAAGTGACCAACAGTACACACTTTTGCCCTGATTTTCCACACTCTCTTTAGTCCGCAGCTCTATGATCTGGCCTGTTTTTCTTTTAACACTGCAAACTTTGCAAACAATTTCATCGCTGCCACTTTATAAAACTGAATTCTTAGCTCGTCTCTGATCTTGAAGAGTAGAAAATTGAATTGTCAACCAACACTGGGGTCAACGTCCACCATCACACTCTCTCCTCCTCATACATATATATGAAAATGCTGTATATGTTTCATATACTGTATAATATATATATGTACCCACGCTTTCTCCTCCATTTTCTCTGTGTTTCTCTCCTCCTCCCTTTGTCCTTCCTAACCAAAATGCTTTCTCTTGACCATCTCTCTGCTTTCTTGGACAGAAGGCGCTACTATGAGACCTATGTTAGGTATGTTGTTTATTTAGGATTGGCTCCAACAGTCTGTCTCGACCGTAAAAAAAAGAAGGACTTATATTTTTTTAAATAATTGTTTTATTTTGACTTGGTTTTGGATCAATGAATGGCTGCATCCCTGCTAAGTAAGTGTTGTGAGCTATATGCTGGCTAGTCATTTGCCTGGTTTAGTTTTATTGCACAGTTTTATTAAGTCTTAAAAGTATCAGGAGAACAAACGCAAACGTGAGTGGCCAGCATATTGCTGAGAGCAGCCCTGCTTCGTGCATGTGTAAAAGTGATGTGCTTGCTGTGAAGAAGGACAGAGAGGCTCAACGTTTTCTCCACTAGTCACCAGTAGTTCTCATTTACACTCCTATGCCTAAAGTTGCACAGCCCGACAACACCAAATTCACTTCAAGATTCTTAACCAGAAAGAAATCTGTGGTTTGATAAATATGATAAAAGTGGGACATTTAGATGACAGCGCGATGCTTTTCAGCCCTAAACCTCTGCCTGTTGTCTCTGCTTGACCATGGTTAAGATAAATAAGGGTGGTCAGTTCAATTGCTGCCCCCTGGAGGCTTGCGTCTGCATGGCAGTGCATGGCCCTTCCCCATCCCCCTCCCTGAATAGCCACTGTGTGCATGCTCTGACCCCTGCAACCTGACCTTTCCTCAGGTCCCAAGGAGGGGATAGCCGCCACCCCACCATCCGCAGGGAGGAGGAATTGGATGAAGATCGCTTATCTGGGGAGTATTACAGTGGGGAGGAGTTTTATGAGGATGACAGTATGCTGTCTGGGGAAAGGTATGACTCTCACTGACTGATTGTCTGAATTTAACCTATGTATTATTTTACCCTGAATCCTTTTAATCAAGTCTCTCAACAAGCTCTTTATTCAATATGTGGACAGGTATCAGAACAGTGACACAGAGTATGAGACTCCGAAAGGTTACCACCACCCTGACACTTACTATGACGATGATGAGCAGCCTCTCTACCGTGACTCACGGAGGTCACCAAAGAGACGGCTGCTTCCTGCCACACCTCAAGGTAGGCTCCTCATCCTTATCTGTATCACAGAGTGTATTTTAACATGGACGACGCTTTACATGAATGAGAAAACCTTGCCTTATGTGTATTGTACATTGTTTCTGTGATATTGAGTTCGATTGCCAGGATGTCCATTCAATTATACCATCATATAAGTTAGCCTCAGCTATAGGCTAGCTATTAAGCAATGGTGTTATATATACAGTAGTATGCAGCGTTGGAAATAACCATCACAAATCTCCTTTCCTTCACTTAATCCACACACACCAACTCCTTTATGATTTATCCACTCACCCAGTTTCACAGTGTTTGCAGTGTGAAGGTTTTGCATGCTGCTGACGTTTCCTGCATGCTGTCACTCACAGCGTCCACCTGTTCAGGTCACAGGAGGCCATCCTTCAACTTTGAGTGTCTGCGCAGACAAAGTAGCCAGGACGAGCTTCCACATCAGCGCACTGCTCTTCCACTGCACCTTATGCAGCACCAGGTAACGCAGGCACATAGACTGCATACCCATTGACACTGCATTGTGTTTTGTCTGGTTTGAAGTGACCTATTGAATGAACTGATCATGTCCCTTTTTTATAAATGAATATGGCAGACATTTGTTGAATCGAGGTAACACCTGTGTTCATGGCTTTGTCAGGTAATGGCTGTAGCAGGCCTGGACTCCAGCAGAGCCCACCGCCTCTCCCCGACCCGCTCCACCCGCTCCTGGGCAACTCCCCCTGCCACCCCGGCTAGTAAAGACCAGTCGCCATACTACACCCCTCTCATCCGTGTGGACCACCCCCACAGGGAGAGTGTCGCTAGCAGCCAAGTGTCCGTGCGTAAGAGCTCCTGGTACACAGACGACCCTGACTTTTCCCAAAGGATGTACTCACCTGTCCATCTACAGGTGCCACCTGAATACCACAGCCAATACCACCAGAAGAGAGGCAGCGCCACCAGCCTGGTGGAAGCGGTGAGTTTGAGGGTATTTAGAAAGTAAAGATGTCTCCGACCAGATCATTAGATCTTTATAGATATTTCCTCTTGTTCGAACAAAATGTTGCAAGCAATATAAGCAAAATTACAACCTATTTTTTTCCTCATATACTGTGAGCAGGTTTTGATATCTGAAGGGCTTGGGAGATACGCCAAGGATCCCAAGTTTGTCGCCGCCACAAAGCACGAGATAGCAGACGCGTGTGAGATGACGATAGACGAGATGGAGAGCGCAGCCAGCCATCTACTGAACGGCGGGATTGCTCGGGGCGTCAACGGGGTCAACGTGTTTCCCCTTTTGACACCAAGGGACTATGAACTGCAGGACACCACAGCCAGCTACAGCGACGAGGAGCCAGAGACAGAACTCAGAGCTCCTTACGAGGAGGACCTGGCAGACGAGATGATCTGCATCACGACTTTATAGCAGTGGCTGGAGAAATCTGCGAATTAGAACCTTTGTGAGACTACAACCCATGGAACTAAAAAAAAGAGTAATGCACCTGTTGGCTCCAACCAAAAGAAGTGCCTTTTACCTTGAAGAGAAAAGGCATATAGAGGAAAGACACATAGTCCCGTTCATTTAATTATCCTCCACCTGCCAGCAAGAGGACGTGACAGCGCAGAGCCACACACCATCCCCGCTGTGCACAGAGGCCCAGGCTGAACCCTCTCGTCCAAGGCCTTGACCTGGAGGTGACGTACAGGTTCATCCTGCGGCCAATCAGAGACAAGGACAGTGATGCCATTGAAAGATGGATCAATTGGCAAAGGTGTGAGACACTGTATAGGGCTGGTCTCTAAGGGTGATGACAATCAGATGTACGATGTCATTACCTCAGTCACTTTATTAAGGTTCGGCATATCATGCAAGTTTTCAATGCAAGCATAGAAAGGCATATCTCCTCCTTAGTCGTTTGAACGAGTTGATCCCTTTGTTGTTGGAACAGATTGTGAAGCGGTTGCTGCAGCCGAGTCAAAAAAGCGAAGAGCACCAGTAGAGTCGTACCAGATTTATGCAGGAACAAACTGTCCTACTTATAGCATCACTCAACTTGAGATATGTACTTTTGAAGCGACAAACGCATTTGTGATAAATGCACTAGCCGGCAGGTTATTTTAAATTTTAGAATATCCTGATTAATATTTCATAGTTGATATGCTGTAAATTGTATTATACAACAAAAGAAACTTTGTAAAGAGATATTCTATATTTTGTAATTATGTTTCATTTAAAAGATCAGCAATATGGACCCTTGTGACTCCCGTTATGCTATAAAAGCAGATTTGCATTTTATTAAGTACAATATTCCAACATTTCTTTGCCTTTTGTTTATTTGCTATATGCACCCTTTATTTTGCCTATGAAACGGCAGTTGAAGAGGTTCCACTTGTGCGACAACACTGCTGCACAAGATATGCAAATGGATTTGATTTCTCAGCATCATGTGCTACTTCATCAAACCAACACCAGTTGCATAAGGTTAAGTCCCCTTTAAAGGAGCGTTTTTCAAAAAGCAAGCCTCAAGGATCCAGTGCCGAAATTTTATACAGATGTGACAACCACATTTGTTTTGCATCTTCTGTGCAGGGCATGCACAAGAATTTAATGCTGCTTTTTTTAGTTGGTTTTCAGAAGTTAACTTTTATGGTTTTGTCAGCCCCAACTGAAATGCCTTTTTGCTGCTGAATGGAAGAAAAATGACAGATGGTAATAACAGGGATAAAATTAATATTTCTCATAGCGTGTGCTGGGATTTTCCATGACTCTTTGTTGATCATGGTGTGATTCCATAAATAAAAAAAACAACAACTTTGTACTGAATCTTCACAGTCACATTTTAGTCTTCATGTAGTGTGCGAGGGCTCAGAGCCTGTGGTGGAAGGAGACGACGTATGCACTCATCCAAAGGTCAGAAACAGCCCAAAATGCATTGTGCATGGAAGGACAGAGGGTTTCCTGGTGTCAGGACGCTGGAGAGAGGCTAAGCAATACAACCCCCCCCCCCCGCCCCTTTCTCTCTCAGCCTGCCTGGTTCCTGCGTACAGAATACCTCGTTAGGCAACGGTGACAACATATCATTGTTTCAACCTATCTGTCTGTCCACAGTGGAGTGTGAAAGAGATTACGTAGGGTTGAACTTGGACTTTGTGTTTTTTACTCTATTCTGAGACCAGGGAGGAAAAACTCACCCTGGATGCATGAAAATAAGCAACTGAGGCCCACAACTTAGAACACAAACAACAAAATATCTTTTATTGGTTATCACTTATTGATCACAATGAGGCTAAAGGACTAAAATACTGAACTGGGCTTTTTCAGTTATTACCATGGAGAGTTTGAATTATCACCAAGGATATTTAGGGTGAACGTGATCTGTTGTTCATGAGTGTTTGATTGGCAGGCGAGTGCAGAGTGTGCTCTAACTCAACCGAATACTGTCATGAAAATGTAGGTTTTCCACTTTGTGTGCACATTGAAAGGGCTCTTTGAATTGTTTGTGAGTAAAAAAAAAAAAAAGTGCTCTAGTCCTTTTTGTTGACGACCGTCAAATAAAAGGACCAGGCACAAAACAGGCACATTGTACTATTCGTAGCAATTACAGTACTGATGAACTGAAGATATGCATCATTTTGTAAACACTTTTAAAAGTTTGTGTTAAACTAAAGATGAAAAAGAACTTACTTTTACCTCATGTCAGGGATTCCTGAAAAAAAAGAGAATAAATGATTTGGTTCATTCTATACCAATGGTATTTAAATATTAGCACATAGCTGTTTGTCTTTGCACAAGTAACTGTATAGTGCTTTCTTTTCTCTTTTTTCTAAACAGATTTGTGTATTAAGGTGAGAAGATTTTGTACTTTTTGTGACCGTGTGTATGGTTTAGTGGAATCTATATTTGTCATTTACACCACACCTTAAGATGCTGGGAATGAAAGAGTAGAAAAAAATATTTTCAAGGTGCACTGTTCCTCTGTTCATGGGATAGGGAAAAAATAAAATGGTAAAGAACAGTTTACAGAGAAACACATTGATTTGAACATTTCTATTAGTTTTCTTCATATTGTTCTGATTCTAATTACTATAACAACTATTAATGTTCTGAAAGCTGTATTTAAATAGAAGATAATGTAAAATATGTATAAAAGTATGGAAAGACCCACGGTAATGTTCTCTACTTGAAAGTCTTGATATTTGCTCCTTAATGTTTTTATTCAGTACAACATGATTTCTCTTAGTAGCAAATGCTTTACTATAACCTTCTAGGTTTTGTATAAATACATTTTTTATTTTATTTTGGCCTTGACTTTATTTGAATCGATACTGATATTTATTTTCTATTGATCATCATTGAATAAACCTATGCTTAATTACTGTTCTCTTTTATTTGTTTTCTGCAAAATTACATTGGACACATTTTTTACACATTTTTTACAAATAACATGATAGATGAGCTCATTTTATATACGTTAAAACCACATGTACGTTTAAAAAACAAAAACTGTAGTCACAGCAGATCACTGATGTAACAGGTTACAAAAAGTGAATTAAACACGTTTCAGTTTGTAGATGTGTTCCCTCTTCAGCTGGGAGAAACTTTGTTTGTCGCATTTTCCACAGTCGTCACTGCCTCCGACTCGTCATCCTGATCCCAGGGCTCTTTCCCACACATCAGGAAGGGCACAGCGTACTTACGGAACTAGAGAAAAAGAAAATAACACAGAACCTAACAAGTTTAGCAAAGATAAGGAATACTGTCTTTTTTCCTGCATCAACAAACATTCACACATCATTAGGCTGCTAGTTCAGGGTCTATTAATGTGCGTACATACATACATCAGAATAATGTAAATTATATCCAGTATAAAATAAATGTCAGATTTATCAATTATTGATTTTAATATATTGCAAAAATAAAGAATACATTTAAATCAACTTAAAAATAAAAGTCTTAATTGTTTTTCTGAGTCTCAAAGAATTAAAAGCCAATTAATTTATATATTTTCTTTATAATACTGTAAATACTAATATCCATGCACTAAGTATCTATTTTACAACAATGTACTTAATTGTATATTAACACTAGATGGTGCTGATGCCCCAGAAGAGAGAAATGTTTTATTCATAAGCTTTTCTCTACAGTTCATCCTGCAATCAGACTAAACTCCATTGTAAATGTATCTGAATGGTTACACTACCTGTTTGTTGAGGTAGATGTAGATAATAGGATTGTACACAGTGCTGCTCTTGGCCAGGTAGACGGGTACTGTGCCCACCAGTGGGTGAATCTCCACATCAGGGTTGAAGACCACTAGCATGGCCAGGCCGGCATAAGGTAGCCAGCTGATCAGAAACGTCAGGACCATCAGAATCACCATGAACGCCACCTTCATCTCTGCTTTAGCGACCGCACCGCCCTCCAAACAGGCCAACTTAGATACCTGTCACACACAATGACAATACAAGCAGTATTGTACAACAATGTTAAAGTAATGTATTAATTGATACAAATTATTTCATATTAAATTTTTACATTGATAATATAATTGCAACAGGTAATAGGTCAGCACACTGGTCCAGTGGTTAGCACCACATGTTTGTGTCCATGGTTTTACTCTTCTCCCACAGTCCAAAGACATGATTGGAGTTTAGTTAATTGGAGAATTTAAATTGACCATAGGTGTGAATGGTTGTTTGTGTATATGTCGGCTGGTGAACTGTCTAGGTTGTACCCCACCTCTTACCCCATGTCACCCCAGCCCTGCTGTGGCCATTAAAGGTCAAGCGCTATAGATATCAAATGGATAAATGGAAGTAACTAGCATTTATCACTTAATACCCAGTGTGATATTTTAGCCTAGTGGTTCGCAGCCTGAGTGGTCGGTCCCCTCTTTGAGGTCTCAAGATAACTCTTCAAGATTGTGATATCAAACAATGTTCTGCTGTGCAAGTTTGTTTTCTTTTGGCATTTTCCAAAACCTTTAACCAAGATTTATAAGAAGTTAGAACAGAAATATGAAGGACCCATATTTGCTTTTTGTAATAGTTGTTGTAATCAGATAAATGTAGTGACTTGAAAACTAACAAGGTGAAAAGTAAAATAAAATGTAAAATCACCTGGTGTAACGTCCACAACAGTTTTGCATAGGACAGCCCAATAATGGCACAAGGAACGGCAAAACACACTGCGAAATAAGCCAGGATGTAAGAGACGTTGTGAGGGTCTCGGTCGTGCCAGTCTGGAGCGCAGGACGTTCCGACACCCTCCAGCTCGTACCTGCCCCAGCCAAACAGTGGGGGTAGGTTCCAGGTGAGCGACCACAGCCATGAAAAAGCAATACCTCCAACTGCATGCTTCTTTTGGAATATCATCTGGCCCAGAGGCTTACACACAACGAACATCCTCTCCACTGCGATCAGAGCGACTGTGCACAGAGATGTGATGCCTGCAGACCGTTGAAAACATGTGAAATGAATATTGCACAATGTAAAATTATGAAAGGACATTTCTCTTCTTGTTAATCTGAACTAAATCATTTATTGGGCACATTTAGCAATAATCAATCACATCCTGATCCACATGTTGCACCCTTTTAAATATTTTGTTTCATAATAACTTTGTATTTTAAAAGAACTACTTCACATAACTTGGTCTTGTCTTTCCACTCACCACACAAGGACACTGCGAAGCCCTCCATCACGCAGCCTGTTCTGCCCAGGGAGAAGTACCCCTGGGCATTGTTGACCACAGACAGCACCCCTCCAGTCATGGCTGTGCCCAGGTCAGCCACAGCCATGTTCACCAGAGCGTAGTTGAGTGGCTGCCTCAGCTGCTTGTGCATCAGAGACACAATAATCACTGTAGCGTTGAGTACGATGGCCGGACCGGTGAAAAGAGCCATAATGACGGAGAGAATGATGAAGCCTGTGTGTGACAGAGGGGGATCCCCCTGTGGGCCAAGGTAGGAGGAAGCATTTGGTGAAAAGTAAGACGGCTGCATGGCTGCAGAGCTTTTTAAAAAAGTGGTGAGGTTGTGCCTCCTCCACCTGGGACTTCTGGATCCTCGATATCTCACAACAGGAGTGTGACAGCTGAGATTGGATGCCTGGAGTCCAAGAATAACTCCTCCAGATCTGGACTTAACAAAGAGTAATTCCTTCAAATGATGATCCGGGATGCTTTCAGTTGATTGTAAAGGCACTTACACAAGATGACTACACATGCGCTCTTTACTGGGATCAGTCTACAGAGCACGACCAGTATGCTTTAAACAAAATGCTTTACAGAGCCAAACTATGAACTTAAAACAATTTTCTTTTGCTTACAGGGAGGTTGAATTGTGGACAAGCTGTTGGTTAAACAAATGAGACTGACAATGGAATCAAGATGGTGAGATGATAACATCATGCACAGTTAAAGTTGAACAAATATAATACAACATACAGGAGGAATTTGAAATGCCGACTGTCCTCGTGCTGGCTGGTTTTAAAAATCCCCCCCCCCCCCTCAGAATAACTCACAGGTTATTTAAATCTGTTGTTTTTGTACATTGTTACAGTCAAGAAATATATTTCACAGCCCATTAAGTACAGATAAGTATTTGATATATGCAGCTGGACTGGACGCCTGCTTTTCTTTTTCATATTATCAGCTATGTTTTAATGGCTTAAAGGCTTAGCTGTAGGATTATTTGGGTCATTTTATCTTTTCTATGCAGTGTTATAATTTAAAAAGTATACATCACATGATGAATTACAAATTTGACAGTAGACGGTTTTCCTTTTTCTATTATTGGTCCTGAAGATGATTGTGTTTTCTGTGGGTCAGTGAGATCTGGTTCAACCCCTCTGGTATTTTTGAAAACGCAGAATCAACTACTCACAGATGGACACAGGAATAAATGAGTCACACTTAGTTTTGGAGTTATCTTTTCACCATCACTGTTTACCCTCGTGTGACCTTATAAATGTGGATACACAGCCGTGGGTGAGTACAGGTTGACTGCTGGAGGTTGTCTGAATTGTATTATCCCCGTCTGCTGAGGGCACAAGGTGAAGTTAAGTCCCAGGATTTATGTAAAGAGGTGTCCGATGTTTCACCTTCTAAGAGGATTAGGTCCAATCAAGTCAAGATGGAGATTACGACTGTTTGGGTTAAGAGTTCAACAGCGGTCTGGCTTTGATTATATAAAGTTGTATTCCAAACTCTCTACTCTGAGAATACCCCCTTTCGGAGGAAATAGCCCCTGGTCTTCCAAAGTAAATTGGTCCCAGGACAGAGGCCAGACTAAGAACAATTGAAATGAATCTGAATAGTTTTTTCGGTAGGTACCTTGCCTACAAATCAAGGCAGACCTGTTATCGTCTGGAGCTGGAGCCTCGGCCCACGTGACCAGGTCACTCGTGGTCAAGAAATAACACCAGGCTGCCACACTGTGTGCTCATGCACCTGCAGGCATAAGAATCAGGGTTGAGTGCTGAGGAAGGACTTCGGCGTGCCACTCCCTGCCATCAAAGACTGGTCCTCAGAATATGAAATGTTTATCTCTGTTGTGAAGAAGGAGCTGGAGTTGGTGCAGAAGCTTTATCAACTATATTTGGTTAATTTCTACACACAGCACTGACTCAGAAACCAAGACTCCTGGAGTGTATACTCCAACTGTATTTATCACAAGAGAATAAGAGGTTCAACTCTACACAACTGAATGTTGCTGAGAAGAAAGCTCTGACAGCAGCAGCAGCAGGACTCAGTTCTCTTGAAGTCTCTGGGTTTGAACTCAAATAGTGCTTTATTATTTGATACATGTTTTCAACTACACTCAAAGACACGTTACATAGGTTGAAAACAGAAAAAGCTAATGAAAAATAGAACTGCAAATACATAGAAATATAAAATACACAATTTTATATACTGAGATAAATTAGTAACTTAGCGGTTGTGTCATCAAATCTGTGGAGGTGAAGAGAGGAGCACAACTCCTGGATTGCTGGACAGGCATAGTAACTCTCTCATTTTTTCTTAATGAGGTAAAATTTCTGACAAAAGCTTTTATTCAAAGTATCAGTTCCTGCTGCAGATCTTTGACCATGCAGCAGGACAGAGCTACATCATGTCACTCAGTTATTGAACAAATGTTTTTCCATATGAGTTGTATGTGTTCGTTTGACCTATAACACTGTGTAGGTGGAAGTCAAATCCAATCAGCTGGACAACAAAAACAGCTCCCACACACAGATGACTGCAACAGCTGAGAAAATATCGACTCAGTTGTTGAAGGACTTGAATCCCAGTCATTACAAATAAGAACTTCAGGACTTTCTTTAGTGTCTAAGCAAAAACAATTACTTCTATTTTCTGCTGATGGTTCATTAAAGCATTGAGGCTGCTGAGGGGAGCAGAGACTGGATGATATTGTCTGTCATCCAACATGCAGACGGCTTATCGGCACGTCCCAGACAGTACGGGCTCCTCACAACTTTGATGTACGATGCAATTACTAAACTAATAAAAGCGTCAAGTGGAAACACTGCTCCTCCTGTGCTTGTAGTGGTGATGGTGGTGAGGGAGGGGTGTGGACGGGGAGCAGCCCCTGCATCATCCGGCCTGCTGCCCTGACATCATTATCACCTCCTAATCATGGTCCAGAGAGGAGGAGGAATGGAGCCTGTGCTGCTTGTAGTTTATGGCACAAGCTAAAAAGTTTGAGGAGTGGAGTGTGTCTTCAGTAGAGATACATCTGGAATCATCTCTGAGGTCCTCACTCCTGCTCTCTCTCTCTCTCTCTAATCCATTTTTATTATTATTCTCTCTCTCTCGCTCTGTCTCTCTCTCTTCTCTCCCCAACCGGTGGAGGCACAAGGCCCCTCAAACTGAATCTGGTTCTGTTGGATGTGTCTCCCCCTCACTTTTTCTTCTCTCAATGATCACCACCTGCTTGCTCATTGTGGGAATTGTCCATTGTCCTTCAAACTTTGTCCCCTGTCCTGTAAGTTCCTTTGGATGATGTTTGTTGCGATTAGGAAATAATCGCAACAAAATGTTATTAAATTGAATTAAAGTGATTAACCAGACTTCAGCCAATCACTGACAGAGGAAACAAAATGTATCCACTCTCACTTTACTATTTGGTGTATTAATTATCTGAGCTCTTAATTTCCATGATTTTTTTGTTTTCATTGTGCTGCTGGAGGCTGAAACCTTCGTCCAACATCTGCAGTCTCACTATCGCCATCTTATGTGGGAGTTCTCTCTTTAAACACCAGGCTACACTCTGCACAACATTCCTGCACGACATCATCACACTTCAGTGATTGTTAACGAAACGCACGCGTGCAGATCTACGTGCATGTAGATCTACGTGCGTGCAGCGTGGGGACTGGAGACAGTGCGCGACACAAAGCGTGCACGGTGCGATGCAGCGTCTGCGTTCATTCCAGTTTGATGCTCCTTTTTACGCACACACGAGATGTGCGCTGCAGAGGAGAACAAAAGTTGAGTGTTTTACAGATACAGGGTAACAGGATTTTCTTTTCCTCTGCAGCTCGAGACCGACAGTCCGTGTCTCTCTGAGTGAATCCCACTGAATGTCCACTGAATGTCCACTTCACGCCTCGTCCACGCGTTCCATGGAATAAAGACCCGTGCGTCCTGCAGCAGAGAGACGACTCAGGGTTTAATCTCTTTTCGGAGGAAGTGAGGGAGAGCAGAGGATGGAGGGTGGTGCTCTCTCTCTTTCTCTTTCTCTCTCTCTCTCTCTCTCTCTCTCTACCTCTCTCTCTCTCTCAGATACAGTAGAGTACGTGCTGCCGGAGGAGAGAAGGAGCACCGGGGTCCAGCACGGTGCTGGAGCGGGGACTTTATTGTGAATCTACTGTACATAAATATATATATTTTTAATTAAGCGGAGATGAAGATGTTGGGGAACTGGAAGAGCATTTTCTCCCACATGTGCAGCAGCAGCTTCCATCTGCTCTGGATCTTCGTCGGCTTGAATGTGGTGGAGGTGGCGGGGTCCCAGCAAGGAATCCCCCTGTCAGTGTGAGTGTGAGCAGCAGCTCTGCAACTTTATCATCACATGTAAATAACTAACACGTTGGTATCTTACTGGCAGGTAAAATACCAGTCTTACATTTTCATAGACTGTGGAGAAGTTTAAATATGAGAGTTGTGAGATTTGGAATTTGCTCATGGAGAAAATTGAGTTTGTTTCTTGTTTGTTTTCCTGATGATGAAGTTTGTTTTATGGAGTTTAATTTAACCACAGACCACTGAGGTGTTCCCCCACACAGGCCTTATTAATGCCTTTACTAGAGTTGTGGTGGAGGGAAGAAAGAAACAATTACAGGGGGGATTTTAAATAACCAGGAGGATTACAAAAATCCAAGAGGAATTAAAAACAGAGTATGTTGAAAAAACTTCTACAGCAAAACAGTATTTATATTTCAGTCTTATTTTATTGTGGTTTTTGTGGGAGGCTGTTAGTTCTGCCTAAATCAAGGTTTACTTCTTTATATATAACTTAATCTTTTTTCTGACTGTATAATAATTAAAATTGATGAAGAGCCGATTGTTAATCAATTTTACAAACTTTTACAGTAACTATAAATGTTAGTTGAAATCACAGCTCTTAAGCCCTTTACAGTAATCAAATATTGCCAATGTTTTCTAAGGTGAACTGATCATTCATTGTGTGAATGTGTGAATCGTTCAAATAACATGTTTCTTTTTAAATCAGATCGTATCTGCAGCAAACTGCAGGATTTAGTTTCCTACATCTGCCTCCAACAATTATCAATGAAAAATCATTGATCATCAAATTTCAATACTGAATCATGTCCTGTAAAACACTGATGCCATTATTACATCTTTTAAATCTTTTTGTGGGAACTTATTTACTATGTATGGTGTCAAAAAAGCTCTGTTCAAGTACTGCATTTTACTGGAAACTTTTCAAATGGTTCATGTAGTTTAAAACCCACAATGTTACACCAGAAATCCTACAAATTTTGCAAACCAACAGAGAACAGAAAATCAACTAAGATAAATTTATTACAAAACTCAATCGCAAGAAAATTACTAATCCTTAATTTTTCAGAAATTATTAAAATAGTTTTTCAAAGGATTTTTGAATCAATTAATCAGGTCACTCCTAGAAACATTTGTTTCCTGTAGGGTGGTTGTAGTCATCTTCGTTATATATTTTAAGTACACTACTGTACCATTTAGAGTTTAAAAGAAGACGCTCCAATATTTACAGTACGTAGATCATCAAAATAGCAAGCATCATCTGTCTGGACCTACAGGTCGGACTGGGCTAACATTATTTTGATGGATCATGTCAGAAAAAAATAAGAATAAACATAAAATGCTCAATAAGCAGATTTTATTGAGAGTATGGAATATTATATAAATATAATAAATCTGGGCAATAGCTTATATTTTTAAAAATACATCAGTCTGTTACTTTTTCATGTATTTGTTGTCTGTCTATGATTTGTCTATGATATCTGAGTCTGTTGGCTGAAGTGTAATTTCTTTGTCTGTTTTTTGTCTCTTTTTTTAGTGTAAAGCTCTGGGCCTCAGCATTTGGTGGAGAAATTAAATCAATTTCTGCAAAATATTCTGGATCCCAGTTACTGCAGAAGGTACTCTTCTTGTTTTCTTGTGTGAGCACCACTGCTCTTTCTCTTTGTCTGACGGTCATGTAGTTACACACATTGCACGGTGTAAGGCTGTATTCTCTTTCTAATGACTGCAGAGACACTTTGGTGTCGCAGCTGAATGCTGATGCGTTGTTTTAGAGGAGACTGGCTGAGACGGAGACCTGCATCTCAGTGTGTGTGTGTGTGTGTGTGTGTGTGTGTGTGTGAGAGAGAGAGAGGGGGCACATGTGTTTGTACTTGATACGGCCCATTAACCACAGCTCTGTTCCTCATCTCTCATCCCATCTCTCGAGTCAACTCTCTGGAGTGAAGAGTTTCAACCTCTGGATATGAATGCGACCAGGAGACAAATTGAATGTGTGTTGTTGGGTTGGATAGTGGGTAAAGGGGCGGTGATATGATGAACAAGTGAAAACTGAAGAAGGATGAGCGATGATCTGAAGCAGTAGATTTACATGTGTGACCACTTGCTGGCAGAGGTGTGCTCTGTGTTCACGAGGTGGTTGAAGGTGGGAGAGGTGGATAAATGGTGAACTGTTACACGAGGACCAGAGCAGAGAGTGTGAAGTGAACAGCTGGAGGTGAAGCTCCGCTGTGTGAATGCTGCAAACTGCACTGCAGTGATGTGTCCAGGGATACAGTGCATACGGCACACGCTCTGTGTGACGTTCATGTGCCTGGGTACAGTAACAAATATGGAAGATAAACAGCTTCTGTGTGTGATGTGGTTTGAGACATCTCATTCATGCCCTTTGGCATTTTTAAATGGATCAAAGTCTAATGATGTCATTAGGATATATTATGGGAAAAATGTGCTTTACAGGAAGAGAGAAAAGAAGAGAAAATACAGAGACGAGGCACAAAAGCATATTCTCAAACTGCACAAGCAGCAACACTAGATGCTACCATGAAAATGCACCATATTAAAAGAAAGAACTCTGTGGTCGTTTTGTCTTCAACAGATGAGAGCAAGTATCATTCACAGCCATTACACCGTGTTTCAGTGGCTGCATCACATCAAACACAGATGTTCTTGAAATCTTGTGCATTATCATTTCACACAATGTTTCCCCAGAATGCAGTGTGACATATTAAGTGTAATTTTAAAACAACGGGCTCTGCATTAGAATTGGAAAGTAGTTTGGTGTCTGAATGAGTTTTTAAAACAACGGACATGCATCATAAACACAGCAGGGTACCAAACGGCTCCTAAATAAGGTTATCAACCAAAATGTGTTGGATCATTTTTTTGTCAGGCAGGGGAGGAGCGGCTGCAAGGTGGGAGAAGGGAAATAGGCCTGAATTTGGTCTTTAGAGAATGCAGTGAAAAGACCATCACTGCTTTCAAATACACTGAGCGTTCCGAAAACGAAATACTCCAGTAAGATGTCATTGTGGTGTGGTGTCAAACTGCGTTGTGCTAAAGGTGTCCACAGAATTGCGTGGAGACATTGTCAGACATGTATTTACATCTATTGCACCATATGATCTGGACAGTGGTTTCTGTTTTTCTGCTCTGGTCAATGATGTATAGATCATTTTCAGTTGAGACTCTGTTTATATCTGCATTCGTCTCCTCTCTGTTTTAGGAGCTGTGGGCCATCACAGCCCCACGTCCAGGGACCAACTCCAGCTCTGAGGGCATCGCCTCTGGGAAGGGCAGCAGCAGGATTAATGCTAAAAGCTCTGCTGCATGTCTTGGAGGGTGGGAGGAAGGCGGATCACCCCGAGGAAACGCACGCAAACATGGGGAGAGCATTCAAACAGCGTTTAGAAAACGGCTCCAGGGCCCAAACCTGGGACCTCCCTGCTCTGAGGTGACATTTCATTACAGTTAAGATTTGAGTGCAAATGTGTGTTCGATGCTAAAGCACAATGCATCACTTTCTTCTCTTTGTTATCAAATCTGAATTTTAGCATTGTCCAAAATCATTTTTGGTATAATCCCTCCAGATTTCTTCCCTTTTTGTGTGTGTAAGCACTTTTCTCATGCTCCTGTTCATGGATGCATGTCTGCAGAAAGCTGTGCAGAGCCAGTCAGCACAAAGCAGTGAGCTGTGAGGGAAGTGACGGGTCGTTAGGGGCTTCTCATTAAGCCTGATCATTAGATTCTTTTATGATGAATTACTCGCTTCCACTAACACTTTTTGAGAAAAGTGGGGAAACACTGAGGCTCGACAGGCTGCTGCTGGCAGGCAGACCTCACTCCTGCACTGGTCACTACTCTGATCAATAATCATGATCAGTGCTTTTGATGGATGGGGCTTAACCTCCACTTGAAGACTTGAGGAGTGTGAGTCAGGAGGAGGAGGAGGAGGAGGAGGGTGACTGGGGGACTGAGGGTGCCGAGGCGAGGAGGACAGGCGTGAAATGAACTGTTCTGCTCCACTGCGAGCCCACACTCTTCCTTTCAGTAGGTAATTTGTCGCCTCATGTACTGATGTGTGTGTATTTTTTGTGCGTTCTATGCACAAAATGTGTAAAGTGTTTGAGCCCATTGTGAGATATGTTTATTTTTAGATAAGGTTGTGGGACGTGTGTGTGTGATGTGGCTGAATGGACAGGGAGAAAGGGACATGCTTTTGTTTTCATCAGGCGTGTGTGTGTGTGTGTGTGTGTGTGTGTGTGTGTGTGTGTCTGTGTCTGTGTGTGTTTGCAGGGCAGGTGTGGGATTATGTAATGTTATATTCCTCGGAGCTGTTGCAGGCTTTGTTCTGTATCACTGGAGGTCCTGTGCATCCAGCAGAATCAGCATGATGTGAGGTGTACTTCATTACCCAGAATCAGCCGAGCTTGACACATTATTATCTTTCTCCTGTGCTTTGACTCCATTTCAATTACCCTCTTACCATGCATAGCCTCCAGAGCCGGCCCCGCCCCCCCAACGGCCACCCAACAGGGCCCTCTCCAGCCAATCAGGGAGGGAGACGCTGCGTGTGCAGCCAATGACTGAGACCAGATAAAGACGATCAATCATTGTGTGCTGCAGAGGGTCTTATCAGCCGTTCATCTGAGACTGGCTGCATGCAGCTTGTCAGCCAACATGTGAAGGCTTATAAGCCTTGTTTAACAGTTCCCAGTCTCTGTGGAGCAGTGAAGCAGTGCTCCTCTCAAATGTTGCAGAACACACAAATAACAAAGATGTTATCTATATGCTTTCTTCTTTCTTGACTCACTGGAATTTAGTGAAAGTTTTAAGATCCCCTGAAGTGATGAAATGATGTCTTATTTTATGTTTCTTTTTAATTATGTAGTTGAGCTAATTGGGCTTAAACTTCCATAATGTTTTTAGTGTCACAAGATTTTCAGTTTTCCTCTGTGTCAATGCCAACACTGTTGTTTTCTGGTTATTTTCAGAAATATAAAGAATTTGAAAAGTCAGTCAGAGTGGAGGAAATCGATGGAGTGAAACTGGTCAAAAGTCTGGCTGTGAAGATGGAGGAAATGTTCCGGAAAAAAGCAGAGGCCACCAGGGTGAGTGGACATCTGGCTTCTCTCATTTTGTTTTAGAGGTAAGGGACTGTATTCAAATGATCAGAGTGTAGGGGAGAGCGTCAGAGGTAGAGAGGAGTTTTATATAATGTCCTTTTTATATATTTCTTGAGAGAGGGTCTTTAAGTACTGCTCATAACGCTCAGCCTATGTTCTTATTTTGGGGTTCCTGTGGTTAAGGAGGTAGAGTGGGTCATCCACTTACCAGAGAGGTTTGATCCCAGTCTCCTTGGGCAAAATACTGAACCCCCTAATTGCTCTGACAGCAGTGTTTGAGTGAAGTATGACGAAGTGTCATAAGAATGTGTTGGTGAATGTCTGACTGGAAAAACTGTACAGTAAAGCTCTTTGTGTGGTCATCAAGACAAGAAGCTGTTTTATAAAATACAGACTATTTACATGTAATGATGCACTGAAAGAAAAAACACCTTTGAGTCTGTGGTTATTTTAATCAGGGGTAGGATTACAAATCTACACTTGTAAAGGATTTCATTACAGAGGTTGCAGCATCTGTGCCTGTTTCATTCACTTACTGTGCTAATGCCTCTTATAGTACAGTTGTTGTAACATCTAGTGGCTCTCAGTGCAGCGTCATTCTGCATCAGTAATTTTAATCTCATTGTGCAATTTGGCAGCTCTGTGATATTTAGCTTTTGTTAAACTTGATGAATTTAATGATGGATAGTCTTATTATTTTTTAGATATTTTAGAGTGAGGATGTTTATTTAAATGGTCTAATGAATTTATTAGGAATTGAGGCTCTACCTGAATTCCTGAGGTGAGGTAATGACAAGGGTTCGTCTGGGACATGCTCTTATATCTAGTTTATTTCACTCCAGGTCTGAGCTGGAGTCAGAGTCAGAGCCTCAACAGCAGCAGCAGCCTCTGGAGCTTGTAACCATTTTAATGCTGCACCTCGCAGGGACTGCTGGGTAATGATAACGTTTATCTCTCCCTGCCTGATCCCATGTGGGTGACAATTCATACCAATTCCATAAATTACACTGGCAGGAGGGCACTTAATTTAATAAACCTGTTTTCTTTGTATCATGACTTGGCTTACAAATTAAAAATGATAAAAACTCACTCTCATGTCTGGCACATGCGTAATAACCGATGACGTCATCATTGCTCTTGATATAAAAAGCTAAATGAGGCCTTGACCTTAATAAAATGTTGAAGGTGAAAATAACGCACCAGTATGAAGCAAATAGAAAACTTCCCATTTCCTCCATGGCTTTATTTATTTTCTCAGCTGCTGACGACATGAGATCTCTGCACCACAAGGTCAATTGAACTCAGCGTTGTGTTTGTATTGCAGTTATTTTGACACATGATGTGACTGATGTTAATTATATCCGTTCGGCTACGGGAGGCGAGAGTGACCGGAGTGTGTGAGAAACACAGAGTCAAGCACATTTTCCTGAAACGAGTTATTACAGGAGGAACCATAGACCTTTACCGCTGCTGGTGCACTGTGGGAAACCCCCCCACCCCACCCCCATCCTGTCTCCATCAGTCATTTCACACCTGCACCCCTCAGCAGTGGCCCACATTTTCTATACATTTTTCTGTCCTGGAATGACAAGGAGGGGAAAGACTCAATATTTGGGCAACATTTACTTTTGAGAGCAAATGTCGATTTCATCCAGATATTATTGTTCACCCTGGCTGTGGTCCTCCAGTGGGCTGACATTTGTTCAGATGTGGAAATAACAGAGCACCAGAGCAATGTTTGAGAAATACAAAGAGCAGCAGAGAGTAAAAAACTCCTCTGGGTAGCTGCTCTATAGAGGCCTTCTGGAAAGTTTGTGGAAGACTTTGAAACGCTGGTAGTAGGATTTATAAAATTGTTTATATACAGGCCGTTCGGACACGGTGGTTTCTACATTTATATATACAGTTTATATAATTTTTAATCGTGTGCGTAAAAGCAGTGCCCTTATTGACCGATCGTTTCCCTCCTCAGCGGCTGGTGGAGGCGGCAGAGGAAGCGCACCATCAACACGAGGACAATCCCGACCTGCAGGTGAGACGGGAAATAAGAAAAGAAAAGGGGAGACAGAATTATTAAAAAATGTGTCATTGCGTCAGAGGTTGGATCATTTTTTTTGTCGGGCAGGGGAGGAGCGGCTGCAAGGTGAGAGAAGGGTAATAGGCCTTAAAGTCTTTAATTGCGTCCTTCACACTGATGTCCTGTCAGCGCTGTGATTCATAATGTTCCTTTGATAAGCTGAGCCTCACACACTGAAGGCTGCGGCGCCATGCTGTCATAACTCACCGGGAAAACTCAAAAGCAAATCTCAGAGTTTCACGTACAGTAACGGAACAACTGTAAAGAACGGTACAGGCCTGTTGGACAAAAGAGGCGTCGCAAAACCAGAGGCTGAGCTGCAGGAGGATCTGTTTTAAATGTCTATGCAGATATATAAACCTTCATCGGCTCAAGTCTTTGCAGTAACATGGGCTACAGCTCAGAGAATCATGGGAAACAGAGGTCGGCCTGCATTTCTTCTTATTTTGATTACACCTCACAGGATCTGCTCATGTCCTCAGAATCTGCTCAGGACATAATTTAGCGACTCTCATTGCGCACAGAGCTGCTGCTTCAGTCTCTGCAGAGGTAATGCAGCATTCCTGTCTTCTGTTACTGCCCCCCCCCCCCCCCCCCCCCCTCTCTCTCTCTCTCTCTCTCTCTCTCTCTCTCTCTCGCTCTCTTTCTCTGTGTGTGTGTGTGTGTGTGTGTGTCTGTGTGGACTAAGATGAATGGAACACTTTTACGCGGCGCATTGTTTCACTCTCATGGCTCCAGATTGGAAACGCACTGGAGCAACAAAACACCACTGAAACAACGGCAGCACTTACAGTTAATAGAAGCATTTACATCATCCCAACACATTTCAGTCACCTTGTTCTCCGCCCGCTCACACGTCTGTAACAACACAGGTTAAAGAAAATGAGAGTTTCAAAGGAAATGCTTTTCTTCTTTGTCCTTCTGAAACAGAAATGACCAAAATTACAGTTCAATATAAAGGTTTATTTTATTTATTCTCTAGGCATCATATTGATAAATCATATTCAATGTGCTATTAATAAAACAAGGTTTCCATCTTAATTTAAAGTCACCTTATTGACAACTTGCAGATCAAATAACGTTATTGTGGACTTGCTTGACAAAAGTAAAATACACCGGCATTAATTAGATGCTTAATATATTTTAAAGACATTGTTTTCTAAAAAAATTACTTTAAAACCTTTCTATAAAATTAACACAGCTAAGTTATATAAATTTTTTGCTTTAGAGAAATAATGTTCCAACTATAAAAAATTAATACAATTCTAAGAGTAAAATCGTTATGCACAGCCTATAGATGAAAGCTGTTTTGACTTTCTAGTCAGTTATTGGTAGCACAGGCCTATCACTGAAATTTCATTTTCAAGGGTATAAAAAATAATAAGAAAAAATTCAATATCCACCTGCTGTAATGATGTGATGCTATAATATTACTCCTTGTGGCATCATTTAGCCAAGCTCGCCTCCTCTGACACCGCACATTCTTCATGCACCATTTCACTGACCACGAGGAGATAAGCCCGCCGCCCTTATCTCGGCTGCTTCGTGTCAGCTCAGTCGGGTGTTTTGCATTGACCTGGGTGTCTGTGGTTCAAGGGTGTGCAGATCAGGTCTGATGGAGCAGCAGAAACTTGGCTTTTCAGAAATGTATCTGTTGTAATATTTATTTATTAAAAATAGAGATTTTTTGGTATTAATGTTGGCCTAGAAAATGCCTCTATTATATTTTCAAAGTAAGGAAGATATGCAGTGGTTCATGAGGTTATTGTTTTAGCATTTCAAATAAGCAAGAGGTACAGACGTGTGAATTTAATCATTTTTGAGGAGTCAGATTCTGTCGTTTTTAATGTTAAATGAAAAGATTACATTTATGCATTTTGTTGTGTAATTTAGGAAGAATTATTTACTAGAGAATCTATTTTGTATATTAGGATTTAAAATGAATATAGAACAGAAAGTGTATAAACTGTTTTAGAAATATGTGCTTTTTGAATGCCCCACTGCTACCATGGAAGTTTCCTAACATAATAAAATGTTGCACCCCTGATATTCTTACAGTTATGCTACTGATTAAACGTGTTTAAAACAATAATTCCCATGTTAAACATTTATTAAATCAAACAACATCTTAAAAAAATCTCCCTCTTGAAGAATGTGATCCATAACATGAGGACAGGATGCCGCAGATCATATTAGTTGTAATATAAGTACAGGGCTTGTTAATCGAAAGGGTTCAGAGTAGCACTGGTTGAGACCCACCACCTCCATACACCTCCATTCACTGGAGCCTGGTTCTACAGTAAAGGCCCAGCTGTCTGCAGTGAAGGGCTGGTCTCTGCAGTAGGGCCTCCAGATAACTGCAGTGGTGTAAGAGTCAGTGGGGCGTCTCGGAGAGCTGCAGTGTCCCATGGCCTGCTCCACAGTAATAACCCTGGTGGTTAACGTGCCTCTCCACAGCACTATCACTTCTGCTGAGGGTGCACGTTTCTCTCCCGCCCTCTGCGGCTCTCTCCTCCCCTTCGCCCCACCGCAGCTCGTCAGAGAGCTGCTCAGGCGTGGTATGAGCTGTCAGGGGCTGCTTGATGGTGATGCCTGTGCGGCCTCCCCCGAGTGTGATGCAGCAGAGTCCATCACCAATCTCTCTCCTCTCTCCCTCCGTAGCTCCCCTCTCGTTCTCTCTCTCAGCGCAGACAATGAGGACCAGAGGCCACAGAGAGGCTGCTCAGACGGGATGAAGTATTTCTCGTGCAGCAGTATAGGGAGTGAAGGACAGGACAGACACACTGTTGGGTTTCACTTAAGAGAGGCCAGACTTTTCTCTGGCACCCGTGAAGCTTTCTGTGCACATCCGGGGGGGCTTCTTAGACACCAGAGACAACTGCAATACTTCATGTACGTTCTCACAAATGGAGGCATTCAGAAAAAATGGTGCTGACTAAACTTTCACATAAAATTTCCACACTGTCATGTACTTAATGGTTGTTCATTAAGAGTTGGTGTAACTCAGGTTGTAGAGCGAGTCAGCCATTAATTCATCATCTACCGCTCATGCTCACATGTTGAAAAGTCCCTGAGCAAGATGCTGAAACTCAAATGCTTCTAACCTGCTTTGGACTAAGCTTGTGGAATGTAAAAACAATATTAGGGTATATTACTTTTTAAAGGTATATTATTGTTATTATACATTATTTAAAAAAACTATTTGTAGATGATAGGAAATGTATATAAATGTTCTGATTTTATTATGCCATTTGCTTTATTTTCTTCTGCTCCTTTAAAAGTCAGCTGTCCTATTTTATTATTTCTTATTTCATGGCTTGTAGTTGTGATGGCATATGTAGACTGCACGTATTATTGTGCATATGATAAACAATCATTGTTTTGGTTGAGGTGTGGTAACAGATATAACCTGACCTGAAAATTAACTTAAAACAATAGTCACATGCGTACGTCCATTAAAACAGGCGTTGGTTGCTGTAATTGTTCCACATAAATATTTTGGAGAAAATTCGAAAAAAAAAAATTCAAGTAAGGTAGTGGCGAATCCAGGGGTGGGGCTTGGAGGACACCGGCCCAAGCTGAAATCTCATTGGACTCTGAAGTGTCCCTGTCCTGCTATAGTTGTCTTTTTTAAATAAACTAATCACTTACTAACAATAAGTATGACAATTTGTTAAGAATTTTCGAAGTACATAATATGCTTGATCAAGTAACAATTTTCTAAATATATTCAATGATGCTCAGAGTTACAGAGCCAACAGTAAACAAGCAATGACAACATGTGAACGTTACTGAAACAGGAATTGAACATAGATGTTGGACATATAATTGGTCCACAGCATATTGTGGCCCCTTTATGGCCCCTGATTTCAGAAAAATGCGCCACTGGACAGTGGATTTTGTCTTCCGTCACTTACTGTGCAATAAAATCATATAAGCAAGGAATCCGATAATGAACAGTAATTACAGGAGGAATCAATAAAGCAACAAAAACACCCAGTGTACATGGACATGTTTGTAAGGCAGATTTATAAAGACAAGTAAGATACGAATCTGTTCTTGTAATTACTTGTTTTGAGTTTCACGTCTCTCACGTATTCCACATTCGCTCCTCTCCTCAGTATGAATACTTCAACGCCGTGCTGATCAATGAGGTGGACGAGGAAGGTAACAACGTGGAGCTGGGCGGAGAGTTTCTCCTGGAGCCCAACGACCATTTCAATAACCTGTCGGTCAACCTGAGCCTCAGTGTGGTGCAGGTGCCCACCAACATGTACAACAAAGGTGAGGGGCCATGCAGCCAGAGGACAGGATTAGTGTGGGGTTATTTACCCACAGAGGGCTGATGAACAGGGGGGAGGAAAGTGAGTGGTGGAAGGGAGAGGGATGGAAGCTGAGCTGTATCAGTGTTACCGGCTGGGAGAAGTGAGTTCGGGGTGGATCGATAGCTGTCCGGGCTGGAGGAGAAAGCACACAATTCAACGACTTCAGACAGAGAGCTGAGGGAGGCGGGGCTGGGAAAGATGTTGCTCGTTCGGAAGCTGCCGGCTCTTTTCTTGTTGTATAACAGAGTGTGTCACCTCTCCCTGTGAGTCGCCCGGGCTGCTTTTGTTTGGCTGTAATGGACTCTCCATAAGTCCGTGTTCACGGCACAAAGGGAGGCTCATCCAGCAGCAGGAGGGGAGGGGATGAGGGAGTCAGGCACTAAATCTCCTTTTTCTTTGTGGATGGGGGGGTCAATAAGGTACAAAGGTCAACTGTGCCCACGGTAATGGTGACCAGGATGGTCCAGGATGAACACCATTATCATCATTATCACCATTTCATTGGCTTGTCTCTTTAAAATCCTCCTCCTCCTCAGATCCTGACATAGTGAACGGAGTGTACTGGTCTGAGGCCTTGAATAAAGTGTTTGTGGATAATTTTGAGAGAGACCCCACACTCATCTGGCAGTACTTTGGGAGCGCCAAGGGTTTCTTCAGACAGTACCCTGGTGAGTGCTACCATTTCATATTTCTGTGTGTGTGTGTGTGTGTGAAAAGAAAGGGCTGTCCCATGGGAGCCATCAGCTGTCAGCGCAGGAGAGAAAAAGATCTGAACAAATGATTCAGGAGAAGTAAAAGGGTGATTTGGCTAATGTTGTAATTTTACAGACCATCAGAGAGGATGCATATATACAGACTGTAATTAATCAGCATTTGCCGGCGTGGACCTTCAGCCACATTGAGGAGCAGTGTGTGGCTGCTGCAGCTGCTGGATCCTTCCAGAGATATCAGACCATCACAGTGAAGTGAAACCCGGCTCTCTGGAGTGAAGCCTCCGAGATAAAATGACACTAATGATATATATTGCGTATATATGTTTAATGTATAAGAAGAAAAATATAATGGAGAGATGAGAGAGAGAGAGAGAGACTCTCTTACTAATGTATTTATTATTGAAACGCTAAAATCACACCAACGTCTTCTGTGCTCTTCGATAGAAGATAATAGATATGTTTTCAGTTTTAATTTTACCGGCAATTAACACTAAAACGTAAAATGTTATTTTATATTTTTCTTTCATGTCAACGAATTAGATGAAAGACCAAAAATAACTTCAACATGGAACATTTCCTTCTGCTTATAGATTCTTTCTGGAGATATTTGTCTTTATAAATGTGCCATGAATGATAAAAAATGTCCCCACAAAGAAAATAATATATAGGCTACTTTCACTTTTTAAAAAAGGATGAAAATAATCCCTCGTAACAACTGTGCACAGTAGATTTCAGCAACCTTCACTATAACAGGAACAGAGTAGTATTCTTTGTCAGAATGTGCATTTACTGCTGCTGGATGGTGGATGTGTGGTTTTACTCAAGATAAACTACAGTGTGTGTGTTCATCACAATGAGGGAACA
Source organism: Paralichthys olivaceus (assembly GCF_024713975.1). Classification (NCBI taxonomy): domain Eukaryota; kingdom Metazoa; phylum Chordata; class Actinopteri; order Pleuronectiformes; family Paralichthyidae; genus Paralichthys; species Paralichthys olivaceus. The sequence goes on from NC_091094.1 coordinate 13,545,038, forward strand.
CGTTGTTCCTGCAGCTCACTGATGTCTTTTTAATGGTCTCTGGACAACAGAGGAGGTCAATGACTCAGAGGGATAAACTTCACCAGGCTTTGGATGCACAGACAATTTATGTTCCTGGAGAAATGTTGGCAATTATGAGTATATACAGTAGAATCTCAACAAACTCACCTGTACACATGTACAATTTGTGTTGTACAATTTGTGTACAATACATAGTTTATATTTTTATGTTCATAGTTTATTCTACAAGATCCAAAATGTAATGTTCTTGTTATGTTTGCCTCTGGTTTCTCAATATTACTTTAAAACTTAAAATACATTGATCATGATAAGAAAAAAAGAAAGAAAAAGAAAATACACAATGATTTGCTGTATTCTTGATCAAATATCCTGTGTGTCTGAGTTTATACTGCGAAACTCTTTTATTCTGCCTCCGTCTCTGTTTCCTGAATTTACTCTGCAGGAGTGAAGTGGCATCCAGATGAACATGGCGTCATCGGCTTTGACTGCAGAAATCGAAAGTGGTGAGCCTCCACACAACAGAGACAATATTGTTGCACAAATTATAATTATTATCAATATTGTAACAGTTGGGGTTTGGTAGTGTATCATTTATTCTTATATATCGCAGGTATATCCAGGCAGCAACGTCTCCAAAGGATGTAGTTATCTTAGTGGATGTAAGTGGAAGTATGAAAGGACTGAGGCTGACCATTGCCAGACAGACCGTCTCCTCCATATTAGACACTCTGGGAGATGACGACTTCTTCAACATAATTGCAGTAAGTTTTACTAAAGACTCTTTTATTTGGATATTTGGAGACACTCGTGCTGAGGCTTATCTAATTCTCTCTCATCTAAATACTGTTTATATGTCCTCAGTATAATCAGGAGATTCACTATGTGGAGCCTTGTTTGAATGGCACACTGGTGCGGGCCGACAGAACCAATAAAGACGTGAGTCTCTATTCAAACTGACTTGTGATTAATGCATGTGGATTTGTTTTTATCAGGCTGAGTTTGTGTGATTAATGTTTTAACCCTTTTTTTTTTTTTTTTTTGTCTCCTTCTTTCATTGTTATCTGTCAGCATTTCCGTGAACATCTGGACAAGCTGTTTGCCAAAGGGATTGGGCTGCTGGGCGAAGCTCTGACCGAAGCGTTCACAATCCTGAGTGATGTAAGTTCCACTACAGTAAACTGTGACTGTCAGTTTAATGAGGATGCTGCTCAAACAGAAATCTGCCCAGTCTATTCTCCATTGAAATTATTTATCATGAAGCAGATCATCTAAATTCTTGTTTTCTGTTTACTGATTATGTGACAATGTGTCTAGTATTCATGAGTATTCATGAGCTTTCACAAAATCGTTTTTTTATTGATTACTTTGGAAAAAAGTAATGTATGTGTGCGTGTGCTCAGATATCACAAATAAACTTTATTCTCATTTATTTCTAAGGCTTCACTTTTCCAGAACATTAGCAAAACATTCATTTTACCAGCCACATTTGTTTCCAGTGACAGTGTTGAAGCATGTTCTGCCTGTTCCCAACTAATCATAGGAAGAAGCACCACTCCAGTCAAATATATCTGAGCGTCTGGGAGGTGTAGCCTGTTGAAACGCTCCAGTGCTATCCCCATCCCGCCCTCCAAACACAGACACATCTATTCTGAAGCGTGATTAATGGCTCTAATTAATGTCAATGATTAATAACGTGGCTGATTGGAACACAAAGCAGATAAGGCCAGGAGCCACGCCGCACTCTTTTTATCTCCCTGCTTTCAGGCGAGCTTTGGCTGCGCCGCTGCAGCTGAGGGAGTGCAGCTTTTACCTCTGCATTTGTCAGATTAATTAAAGCCCTGCAATGAATATGGTAATCAGGTATCCAGCAGCACGCTTCCGAAATTCACTGTTGTGCCGCTGCCCAGTGAGTGAAGTCAAAATGCAGCCTTATATCGTGGAGCAGATCAACAACAACAAAAATGCTCTTGCAGAGCACTGCAGCATTTTTTACATTGAGTCAACTGAATGAGAGCAGAGCTGAGATACAACATGTTTTCACTGGGGGGGGGGGGGGGTGATATGAAAGAATCCGAAAACAGCAAGACTAAATTTCACCACATTTGATCACATAGTATGTAATACAGCTTCTTAAATGAGTTCAGAGCAAGAACATCGGCTCCAAAACAAAAAGAGCTGAGGATTGTTCCGATTTTATCAACATCAAGTCCTGAAATGTCCCTGTTGCTCATTGTAAGTCTTTTATCTGGGACATTTATATTTCCACACTCTGGACGATACTGAAACAAACGGTATAATACACACTTAAACAAAGACTGAAGACTCCTGCAGTAATTGCTTCAGACTCTGCCCACTTCTCTTTCTCTGTGGGGAAACGTAATAGGTCCATGCAAGAAATAATTTGAAACAGCATCATTTGTTAAACTAAAAGTGGCTAAAACAAACAACACGATTAAAGCGATTCAGATTCTGTAGGGTACGAGCTAGGGAAGTGTTGAATGGTGCAAGCCTTGGCACCTCTTGAAATACATGAACCTCTACCGTCAGTGAACTGTCTCCTGAGCTTGATGATAAAAACCCACAGACGGCCGCTTTGACCTTTTCTGTCTGAATCACATTTAGCTGCTTCACTTTAGTTTTCCTGGGTTTGCTGGAGCTGGTTCACTGTCATGATTCACTGGGTCACCTGTATAGAACACATCAATGCTTTTAGTTCTACCTGTAAAGATGATCTTATAATCAAAGCAATTCATATTATATTACATTCAGATTTTATAAATGACCATGTTACTTCACAGTTCATATCTAATTGTGCAGCACAATATTGTGTCTCTAATAATCTGGATTAAGTGTTTCAGCCTTAATAACAATAGAAACTATAAAGGAAAATATATTTGATTACGTCTGGTACAACAAAAACATTTTAAAGTTACGTCGCCACTGTTGTTGATCTCAAACCTGTCACTTCACATTTAAGACCCCAGAGCATTTTCTCCTGGCTGTCCAGAACGTAATCAAAGCCTAAATCAAGAATTTAATTTTGAACAAATGCGCCTGGAATTGTCTGTTACAGAATCGTTGTGAGTTCACATTAAATCGTAAATGATCTGTATATTTATTTAGCACTTTACATTACAGTTTTGCCATCCACCACAGTGCATCTATGTGCAGCACCCCTCTGGCATACATCACTCATTCACACAGCCGTCAGGGGAAATTTGGGGTTCTTGCCCAAGGCATGTGGAGTGGGGGGGGGGGGGGGGGGGGGGGATTGTTTCTTGGCCTGTACGCAGCAGCACTCAGCAGGTTTCAGTCTGTGAGTGTGTCTCAACAAACTCCTCTCTCTCTCACCACATTCCCTGTTACAGGTCAATAAACCACTTAATTACCACCATGCATCTTCTTCTCTCACAATAAAGTGCAGCACACCCCTCAAGTTTATTTACAGAGACATTATCGGTATTTTATTAACTGAAGGCCTCACAGCCGCCATATCAGATGTCATCAGACATTGTTGGCTGTTTGTTAAAAGTTTAAACACACGTATGATTTTTTTGAATGTTGATCGACACTGTGTTCCTCTCTGCAGTTCAATCAGACTGGTCGTGGCAGCTTGTGCAGCCAGGCCATAATGCTTGTGACCGACGGGGCGACTCAGATGTACGACGACGTTTTTGAGAGGCACAACTGGCCAGAAAGAAAGGTGAGTTTCTCTCTCTCTCTCTCTCTCTCTCTCTCTCTTTCTGTGCCACAGGGTACCTAATGTTCAACGTTACTCGTGTCCTTCTCTGAATTTTCCGCTTGCGCTGCACTTTTCTTGCTTCAGCGATAGATGTACATTTTAATACTCTATATGCCGGCCAGAGCTCTGCCTTTGACGTTTGGAGGAATTGGTTTCGTCCTTCATTACTAACTCTGTAATGTAAAACCCCATGTCGGTTTGATGTTTTTCTCGGTGTTGACACATTACAGAGCAATATTTGCCCCATGAGGAATAAAACATGGGAAATTAAGTGCTTTCAAGGGCAGAGCATGAACGAGCAGCTCAGTCTCAGAGACTCCCGTCCTCGTGCCCCCCCCCAGCACTCGCTCCACACTTCTTCCTGGTCTCAACATCTAAAATCTTTTGTTAGGCTTCCTTTGTCAGACCTAAAAGCAATTGAAATCAAATGGACTGCTGTGCTATTCACACAGCAATAAAAACAACAGCTCAGGGGCTTTTATTCAGCCCTACCGAGCATATGTGTGTTGGCAGTGTTTGGCAGCGTACGGGGCAGTATTTGGCAGGGTGTCCCACCCCCCCCATACACCCTCAGGGCCGCTATATGGCAGCCATTCAGTGTTTTCTATATGCATTATGCTTAGCAAAGCATCTGGAGCCAATGAGCCGTACTGGTTTGGCCAAGTGTCACACAGCGTTCTCTAAAAGGACAGTGGAACGTGCCCTCGTGCCCAACCCCCAACAGAAAAAAATTAATTGAATTTATCTGCATAAACTGAAAACTGGGGGGAAAAAATATCACAAGTCACTGTAAATGAAACAGAGGAGGTGGAAAAGCAGCTGAACTCTGTCCCCTCATGAGGATGTAAAAACATGCAGCCACTCTTTGCTCCTCATGCAGATAGAGTCAGGACGGGAGGATAAGGTGGGAGACTGGGGAGACACATCGCTTTGCATGTTTTGTTTATCCTTCCATCTTTGAATCTGTCGACATCTGCGTGTCCCCTGCACAGGTGCGGATCTTCCCTTACCTGATCGGACGAGAGTCTGCGTTCGCTGATAACCTGAAATGGATGGCTTGTGCCAACAAAGGTTTGAGGCTTTCAGATAAGCTCATTTCTGAGACAGTCCAGCATCAGAAAGTGGAATGAGGCCTGATGTGGTGTTTCTGTGCACTAATGTGACGGGTTAGGGATGTGTTGGGATCCATGTGGTTTGGTTGTGTAGTGTGTTGAGTGTGTGTGTGTGTGTGTGTGTGTGTGTGTGCGTGTGTGTGTGTGTGTGTGTGTGTGTGTGTGTGTGTGTGTGTGTGTGCGTGTGTGCGTGTGTGCCTGTGCGTGTGTGTGTGTGTGTGTGGTGGCTCAGGCTCTTTCTGCCAAGATGCAATGAAGTGGCACTTGGGGGGGTCAGGGGTCAATCTGCTCTAATCCCTCTTCCTGTCAGATTGTCTCCCCCTCGGCTGCTCGCTGCTGATGGCTCCGACATGTCAGCGCTCTGGATGAGTGCCCTCTGGAAAGGAAAGTCACAGCCAGGAAAACAGATCACATGGGGGATCGTGGGGAGACAAGCCCCAAACCTCCCTCCCCACTCAGACCCCTACTGCGACACAACCTTACATGTCCAATATGAAGCATTGTCAGCAACAGCAGGAGCTGACACCGAGTCAAATGACTCTTGTGTCGCTCTGAGCTCCACCATTGGAGACCAGCTCCGCAGTGGTTCCCACAAATTATCCGCAGTGCTTCTCCTGCTCTCCAAAACAAACAGACTCATTGATTGAATCTGGTGAAAACACAGTTTAGCTGAGTAAAAAAGGCTAAAATTCAGTTTTACTCTGTCACAGTGACTTCACAGAATTTTTCTTTTGGAAAGAAGTTGGAAAAGTAAATAATTTTCCCCCCCATCAGGTTACTCTTTTTGTATTAATGCCTCTCACACATTTTGAAGACACAGTGACTGATGGGCGGTTGTTGACAACATTGGACGAGACAGAAAGACAAATAGACAGTCAGAAAATAAGACAGAAAGACGAACAGTCAGACAAACAGACAGAAAGGCAGAAAGACAAACAGGCAGAAAGACAAACAGGCAGAAAGACAAACAGACAGAAAGACAAACAGACAGACTTGTGTATTTATCAGCAGCATGTGTATGTGTGTTTTATTGCAGGATATTTCAGTCAGATCTCCACCTTAGCAGACGTTCAGGAGAACGTGATGAGGTACCTTCACGTCATGAGTCGACCAAAGGTTATCGATCACGAGCACGACACAGTGTGGACTGAAGCTTATGTGGACAGTGCTGTAAGTTTGTCATATTACCAGTGTCATGACTTTTTGTGCAAGTGTCTAAGATATAAAATGAGTGAACAGTGCATAAGCATGCTCTCTGAAACAACAGGGACCTCAGTGTTATGTCATCCATTACATTAACAAACGCAGTGACACTGTAGCCTAGAGGTTCCACGATCAGGTCATTTCCCAGGCTGTATTTTTTTGGGTTTTGATATTCTGCATTATAGTAAATTGTAAGGTGTTCCTGTTATTTAGTCCACCCCTGCACTGCACAGTGAGATTGCACGTGTGCGTCTGCTCTCTCATCATTACTCTTTGTGCTGCTGCAATGATTCCTCATCACGAGCTCCGTTAATCTGCATGGATCTTCCCCCTGCTGTACATCTGTGTCCACAAAGTCAATGCAGAATGTGCTGACTTTAATTCAAACGACGATTCAATATTTGATGTGTCTTTTCTTTCATTTCAGCTCTCACAGGCTCATAAAGTAAGTATCTGCATGTGATCAGATCTCTGTGTGCTCCCAGGTGGAGTCGGAGTTATAGACATTAGAGCACATACCTCTGCCACGGCCCAGCAGTCCCTTCAAATTCAATCAAGTTGCAACAGATTTTCACAAATATCAGGATTTTTTTCATCAAGATCCATGAATTATTCTCTGACTCTTACTGATAAAAAGTTCCTGGATCAGCCCACTGATGATCCATGCAGGCTGAGTGTGTGACTGAAAGCGGCTTTGTTATTATTGCAATAAAGTATAATCTATTGTAAAAGCACTGGTTGGATGTTTTAGAAAGTATAGTTTTAAAATTAGAAAGTCAGACAACAACACTGGGACCACAGTTTGGTGTGAATGAGAAGTGACGTGAGGATAACCAGCTGCTTATTGTCCCTGCATTTCAACATTAGGCTTTAAACATTCCTTAAGATGAGACTCTTCCCTCTGAGGAACAGAAGCAGTGGAGAGGCATTTATTTCACTACTTTCCTGTATGGAGACGATGAGCATACACACACACACACACACACACACACACACACACAGAAGGGTTGGGAGATTGTCCTCTGGAGTGTGTGCTGTTGTATCTCAGCCTCAGACACACCATTCATCATTCTGTGGATCATTGCATTTTATCTCCTAAAGCCTATAATAAAACTGACATTGGAGGAGAGACCAAGAAAGAGAGAGAGAGAGAGAGAGAGAGAGAGGTGGAGGTGGTTGGGCATTTGTGGATTTCCTGTGTGTGTGTGTGTGTGTGTGTGTGTGTGTGTGTGTGTGTGTGTGTGTGGACTTAAACACTCCAGTTTTCTCTTCCATTGTGTGTTGTGATGAATTTAAGGAGCCACCATTCTTCATTTTGTCAAGTTAAGTAGTACACACCACAGTTCACAGCTTGTTTGTTTCATATGCATGGACATACACAAATGAACGACAGCGCACACACACACACACACACACACACACACACACACACACACACACAGTAGCATGGATACAGGCACGCTCAGCTGTGCCAACTCAAGAGGTGAGGGAATAGCAGACCTACTTTAACAGCGCTCATGTGCTTCATTATGTCAGCCCTCGTCCTCCTCAGCTGACCCTGTCCTGAGCCCCACACGAGCCCCACATGGTGCAGGTTTGACAACAGGGAGGTTGTGAGGAGGAACATGTAGACGTATTATTCTAAAGGACTGCATTTAGATTTTAGCCACATTTATTTTTATTAAATTCTGTTGTTTTAAAGCTCAAATCAATCTGACATTTCTAGATTCAGTGATACTTTTTTATTTTGTTGCTGCTGTTAGGTCATGAAGCTGCTGCTTTTTTTACAAGGGAGGTTTTGTTTTAACTTTCTTCGTCATGGCGAGATAGAGCGCTAACCCTGGTGGAGGTATACGCTCTCCGAGTGTCTACGGGTCTAGTTTACTTTGTGGACATTTTAATTTAATGTTTTTGTGAAACCTGATTAATTCTTTGTTGTTCAGGTTGCTGCATTTCTGAACATGCCCAAGGCTTGTTGGGTTTGGGATTTGTTGTTATTAGCTCCACCAGGGAGGTTATGTTTTCATTCAGTATTTGTTTGTTACCAGCATTACACAAAAACCACTGAACGGATTCATGTGAAACTTGGTGGAAGGGTTTGTTACGGGTCAGGAAAGAACACATTAAATGTTGGTGTGGATCCTAATTAGGGGGCGGGACTGGATTTTTTAGTTTTATGTTTTCACCAGTTTCACAGAGAATCATTTCTGGATCGTGATGAAAAAAATCTGACTTTTTCAGGGAACTGATATTTATGACAATGAGGTGCAGCTTGATTGAATCTAAGGGGACTGTTGGGCCTTGGCGGAGAGAAACGTTCCAGGCCCTTCTCATTTCATTTTTGTCGCTAATTCTGCTGAATCATCAGTATCAGGAAAGTGATTTTAGTTTTGTGTTACTTGTGCTTTACTTGAGTGATAATGTTCAGTTTTACTTTTCAGATTCTGCTACTTATATGCTTCTGTATACTGATACTGTTACTGCTCCTCAGAAGATTGACATTTTCTATCAAACCATATGTTCAATCTATAAAATATGTTGCATCATTATACATTAAACTACAGGTGGTTCAGGTAGGCTTCTCCTCATCTGGATCAGCACCGTCTATATGTTAATGCTTTAGTTAATATAATCCAGTGATCCAGTAATATTATACAGTGCAAACAAAAATACACTTTGTTCATACAATTTTTGTTCTTTTATTTAGGTAAAACCTTTAATACAGGAATTGTACTTGTAACAAAGTACTTTTGCAGAGCTGTATTACTAATTTAAATAAAAAACACAAGTACTTCTTCCCTCCTTCTTGTAATAGTTGTAGTGATTTATATATCTCTCTCTCTGGTCTCACTCCGCTCTATATTTATTACTCATTATGTTGTAACTCTGTTTTTCAGTTGAAAGACAAAGCAGGTCCAAGTCTAATGACCACAGTAGCCATGCCAGTCTTCAGCACAAAGAACGAAACGGTGAGTGGATGAGTGAGTTAGAAACTAAGAGAGGATTGTAGAGTTTTCACCTAAAGTCGTGTATCTGTGTGTGTGTTGAATCCTCTCATGCAGAAGAACCAGGGTATTCTGTTGGGGGTCGTAGGAACAGACATCCCTCTGCAGGAGCTGATGAAGCTCATCCCCAAACATATGGTACCATCAGCTGCTCGTGTACTTTTACTTTAAATAAATGAATGTATTAATATGCATTTTGCAAAAGAAATGAATATCTTCCACGTTCTGTCTCTCACTTTGTGTCTCCAGTTAGGGATCCATGGGTACGCATTTGCCATCACAAACAATGGCTACATCCTGACACATCCGGACCTCAGGCCTTTGGTAACTCACTTGTTTTACAGTCTTCTATAGCGTTCCCTGACTTTACCCTGTTTTTCTTTTTTGTTTTTGTCCATGCAAAATTGTATGCATAACCAAAATGATGACGTGAACCCCCCTTGACGAGGGCACGCAGAGACTAATGTGTTTTGTGGTTGGGAGGCGACATGGGCTCGTATAGTCTGTAATCCCCACCTTTTCCTTTGGTGTATGCATGCAGGGATAAAGGCCACTCATAGGGCTGGCTGGCCTGAAATTTCCCAGAGGTAACTTAACACTCGCTGGCAGAGACCACAGCCGCTCACGCTGGGACCGCTGGTTCCTCAGGAGCTATGGCTGTGCTATAGTGGATCTGTGTGTGCCAGTGTTAGTGCTATTCCTCTCTGTGCAACTCTGTGTGCGTGTCTGTGGTGTTTTATTTTTGTGAGTGTCTCTTTGTGGCTAATACTTGTGCTGTGGTTGTAGTCATTGACTTGTGGTTTTCTTGTGGTCCCGACTACGTACAGTAGCAGCATCTGACATATACATTGTAATGCATTGACGTACAGTTGTTTGAGCGTGGCTTTTACTATCAATCAAATTAATTCATTTTTAATTTACCTGACAGTGTTAATTTCACACATGATTTGCTAAATAATTACTCTGCAAAATCGCCACAACAGAACTTTTATAAATGAGAGTCTTTGTTTTAACAAGGAAACACAGAAAAGACTAATGATGGCAACAAATTTAGAGATTTATTTATTTAACTCATAATTTGTAAAATCTTGTGTCACGTGCAGGTTTTACATTGGTTTGTCATTTGACATGTCGGAGCAATAGTTGAACCTTTAGTCAAATAAAACCCTGTTGCACACAGGGATCATTAAATTGTGTATATTGTGTTATTTTGTGTAGTATCAGGAGGGTCAGAAGAGGAGGAAGCCAAACTACAGCAGCGTGGATCTCTCTGAGGTGGAGTGGGAGGACAAAGACGACATTGTACGTGTGTCAAAAACAGTAATACAGAAAAAAATGTTTCAAATATACAAAAGTTATTTTGTTGTGTACAATGGGGAATACTGAATGTACTTGAATCAAAATATAACATTCTCACTGTAACTGTGCAATTTCTATATTCTTGACTTTGTCCTATGAAAACGACAGTTTCTATTAGAACAACTATCACAGTATTAACACTCAGGTTTCAGAATCACAGTCAGGTTGCAGTTAATGACAATCTGCTGGATCAATGACCCCGCCTCCACTTCTCTGCTCCGTGTGCTTTATGTTTCAGCTACGTAACGCTATGGTGAACAGGAGGACGGGGACGTTCTCTATGGAGGTGAAGAAGACAGTGGACAAAGGGGTGAGGCTGCTGATAAAGACGTTCTCTCTCTCTCTCTCTCTCTCTCTCTCTGTTGTCTCTGGATTAAAGGAGTAAATCTCATCGGAGCTGTTCTTCTGTTGTTTTAGAGGCGCGTCCTGAAAATGCACAATGACTATTACTACACTGACATTAAAGGAACTCCATTCAGGTGGAAGAGAAGTTTTATTACGTTCCTATATGATCTTCTGTCAGTTTATGTCTCTACTCCAGTCAAACACTGACTGACTCCTCTCTTGGTGTTTCCAGTGTCGGAGTGGCTCTGTCCAGAGGCCATGGCAAGTTCTTCTTCAGAGGAAATGTGTCAGTCGAAGCAGGTACGTCACTTCAACTTCAAGTAAAACAAGTACGTAATAGTTAAGTAGTAAAGTTCAAGTTCAAACCCCCACCATCATCCCAAGAGCATCAGAAGCTGTTTTCAGACATGAACCCCCGTAAAATGCCTGGACCCAATTTTCCAGAGTTTGCCTTTCACATATAAAGAACCCAGCATTCAGACGAGGGATGGCACCTGAATAGAGCATTCAGGAATTCGCTGGAATTCACCGCTGTACTCTTACAACGGTGCAATGGGACATTTTACTTTTGTCCTAATCAACTAACTCAGACATTTGCGTTCTCACTCTGCAAAATATCGGGAAAACTTCAGACTTCAGTGCATGTTTGAGAATGGCTATTTAGGGCAGAGGCACCACGGTGCAATGTAAGAGTGGCAACCCGTTCAGTTTCAATCTGTGCCAGCGAGGGGGCGAATTAAACATTTGCATCCTGTGGAAAAGTGGAGATAAACTTTGATGAACTTTTACCTGCAATATTCTCCCATATTCATGTATTTGTAACTATAACACATTCTAGTCTTTAACTAAACCTCTAAATTTATGAGAGCTTTTGCAGGAAGCTAGTATGGGGTCTTGTTGTTCCAATCTTGGTGTTGTACCAGTCCCCTGTTCATAGCCAATTATAGAATTTAAGGGGTCCGATAGCAAAATGATGTGAACCAACTTAATCAGCCATTTTCGGGGCCCCCCTCTCACCCCTGCTGTTAACAAAAGCCTGAGTACAGTTGAGATGCATGTGACCTGCTTGTTGTTTCAGTCCTCCCATGCTGGCATTGCTGAAGCGTTACTGACTTGTGTTTTTCAGGGCTCCGTGATCTGGAACAGCCAGATGTCGCCCTGGCAGATGAATGGTAACACTGGGATTATATGGAAGAGGGCATTCATGCGTTATGTAGGTTATGCCTCAGCATTCATCGGGGAAGTTGAGGCACCCATGACGTAACACTGTGGTTCTGTTTGGACCGCAGGACCTACTGCAACACAGAGGAGCAGCATGAGCATCGTCACCTCACCCAGATTCAAGCCATCAAGCTCTTCATGACGGGGCGCAGACCACACCTCAAATGTAAGAGACATCTGAGGCGGATACATCAACAGGACTGAATGGAGTCTGTATCGTGAATATTATCAAAATAAAGTCTGTATTTGTTGACGGGGTCACGGTGTCACATTCGGCAGGTGACAGAGAGCTGATCCAGGAGGTTTTATTCGACGCGGTGGTGACTGCTCCACTGGAGGCCTACTGGACCGGACTGGCCCTCAACAAGTCAGAGTAAGAACCATGGGGCACCACTATACTTTCAAATCTGAGATCATAGATGTTTGAAAGCTTTTAGCAAAGGCTCATGAGTTTTGCCTGTGAGTGATCTGCAATTACAAATGTTAATGATCATCAACAAACAGCACTAATGATGATTTAACAAGTCTGTAGTTACCTCTGCTGCATTTGGTGTTTGTTTGTTTGTTTGCAGGATTACGCAGAAACTACTCAATTGATTTGCACAACATTTTGTGGAGGGGTAGAGTTCGACCCAAGCCAGAGCCCATTGAATGTTGGTGTGGGTCTGGATCAAGGGCGAATCCAGGAATTGTTTTTTTTCAAGTTCTTTAACATTGTGAAATAGGACATTTGTCAACATTGTGTTTGCAATTTGAAGCAGATTCAATATAAAATCTGGATCTAGTGAATTTAAACGTGGTTTGTTAAAGGGGACTGTCGGGCTTGAACTGTACCATTCAAACTGTAATTACCTCCGCGAAGCTTTGGTTGTTAGTTAGCAGGATAACATAAAACCTACTCAACTGATTTCCATGAAATGTGGAGGTGGAGCATGACCCAAGGAAGAACCCATCACACTTTGGGGGATCAAGGGTATTTTTTTTCACTTTTTCACAAACATCGTGAGATTGGGTTTTAGTGTTTGTGGAGATATGTCATCTCTGAGCTGAATTCTAGTTGTTACTAAGATGTCAGGGTGAAGAAGGGAGTTTTCAAAAACTGGCTCACTCAAAAATAATAGTAGTAAAGGATTTTTAAACCATTAACAAAGCCATTAGTGAAAATACACAGCCTACTCAGTGCTTCACTAATAATTTTGTAAATCATAAATTTAAGATGAAATCCTAAATTTCACATAGGGTTGTGTAATAGTGTGTAATCATCAGTCAGACATGCTCAGGGTCAACACTCATAAATCAAGCATGATGTCTTAATGTGCTCTGCTCTGTGTGGCACCTGCAGGAACTCAGACAAAGGAGTGGAGATCACTTTCCTGGGAACCCGCACCGGCCTGTCGAGGACCAACCTGTTTGTTCCTGCAGATCAGCTCTCCAATCAGTGAGTGCCTCTGCTCGACGTTTCTCTAATCATTACTTACAGCACCAGGCGAGGCCGTGATTGCGCCTGATGAATCTAATCCATGGCTCCTCACTTCACCCTGTGTGCGTCCTCAGAGATTTCCTGACAGCGGAGGACAAGGAGGGTGTGTTTAATGCTGATCACTTCCCTCTGTGGTACAAGAGAGCAGCAGAGCAGGTCCCCGGCACGTTCATCTACTCCATCCCCTTCAGCACAGGTACGCAGGACAAAGACACTCATCATCTGTGAACTGTGCACCATCAAATATCGTGATACAGCTACACAGGACATGTGTCTCTGCAGTATCTGCGCCTTCCTTCACACAAGTTCAAATGCTTGAAACTACAGAACAGGAGAATATATAACACTTTTTGGAAACTTCCTTTTCAGCATTTTCACATCTTTCTCTTTATCCCTCGGTCTGACGTGGTTTGTGGTTTTTACTGGTTTCCACTGAGAGGACGTGCAGCACAGCTCAGCTCCCTCACGGCTTTTTCCTCCAGTTTATGTGTCCCCTGATCAGACTGCTTGCTGCAGAAAGGAGAATATAAAGCCTCACTCTCCAGGACATTTACCACCTTTTCCCTGTTAATGATAACTGCATCCAGTCAGGCTTCACCATCATAACCTGAAATGTCCCATCAGAGCGCTCGTTTCAGAAAGATTGCAGTCATCTGGCTGTGGAAAAGCCTCCGACTGGACTCCATTACTGTACAGTAATGAACTGCTGCTGAGGTTTTCTTTCTTACTGACTGAGGATGCTGAGTGCAGGGCGCCATCTACTGAGCAGAACGTGAACCGATGAATGATATTTATTATCTGCTCCATCTCTCCAGCTTTAGAGAATAAGAGCGTGGTTTTGGCCAGCACAGCAATTCAGCTGCTCGATGACAGAAAGTCTCCGATTGTTGCAGGTAACAACATCTGAACTGAATTTCATATCATCATGAATCCTAAAGTTTTTAGTTTTTAATTCTGAAAAACGTTTTTTATTTGTTTTCATCCTGTTTTATTTGTGGGTTCTTCTTGTTCTTTCACTGTTTTAACTTGTCACACTTTTTTGTGTCAATTATTATTATTTAACAATTTTCTATTTACTACCAAGTACTTACTCTTTCTCCTCAAACCACTAATACTAGTTATCAGTTTAAATGTTGTGAATATGTATGGCCTGTCTTAAAGAGTTCTTTCTGAATCAATAATTTGATTCAAAATCTATATACTAGGCCAAAAAATACACTGATGCACCACAGTCTGCAACCAGTCATTGGTTGTGATATTGTGGCTGATCGGTGTAAATAAAGTAATAGTTACTGTCGTTCAGTCTCTTGTGCTCTTTGTGCTCTGCTCAGCTGTCGGGATCCAGATGAAGCTTGAGTTCTTTCAGAGGAAGTTCTGGACGGCCTGCAGACAGGTAACTACACAACAACTAACGTGACGTGTTCGGTTGTTTTTTTGATGTTGGTGTGAAATGAAACTCTTTATGTTTTGTTGTCAGTGTACGGCTCTGGATGGAAAATGTAGCATTAGCTGCGATAATGAGGTAAAAACAGTCACTTAACTTCTTATTCTCTTTTCCCATAGTTTTGTTGTTTTGTTCACTAAATCGAATTTATTCTCCCACTCACAGGACATTAACTGTTATCTCATTGACAACAATGGATTCATTCTGGTGACAGAGGAGCACTCTCAGGTAATGTGTGTGTGTGTGTGTGTGTGTGTGTGTGTGTGTGTGTGTGTGTGTGTGTGTGTGTGTGTGTGTGTGTGTGTGTGTGTGTGTGCGTGCGTGCGTGCGTGCGTGCGTGCGTGCGTGCGTGTGTGTGTGTGTGTGTGTGTGCGTGTCCTAGGATACATATTTAGATCTCCACCAGGTTGACATCTACTTAAAAGATGATAGTTCTGCAAGTGATAAAAAACAGTTACTGCTGGTTTGATTATTTCTTTTTTTCCATTATTTAGTAAACTTCAATCCTCAGTTTGATTGGAAGTGCGTGGCTGCGTGCGTTGAAATAACTTCTCTCTCAGACAGGGCTTTTCTTTGGAGAGGTGGAGGGGGCCGTTATGAACAAACTTCTCCAGATGGGATCCTTCAAAAGGTCTGAGCCACAGTTTAACACAGGGCTCCAGTGAATCTGGCATTAAAAGCATGTTTTTGTTAATGATTGTATTTGTTGTTGTTGTTGGTATTTTCTTCTGACTGTAACCACTTCCTGTTTGTGACAGGATCACGCTGTATGACTACCAGGCCCTATGCAGAGAGTACGCTGGGAGCAGCGACAGTGCACGCACTTTATCTGACGTAAGTGACAGAACATCAGCTGGTAGATTTGGAGATAAAGACATGAGAAGCATGATTTTATCACCTGTAAAACAATACATCAACATTTGTGCAGCCAGAGTTAAAGCAACACTTTGTAACCTACGGAGCAACAGCGCCCTCTGCAGCCACACGTGGTGATTAATTCAGAGAACTCTCTGATTGTGTAGCTTCTCTCACTCAACAGAAACACAACTGAACCATAGTAGTATTTTCCATATTTTAAAAGTGCAGCACAGTTTAACAGTTACACTCTCACCACAGTAAAAGAACAGGCAACAAGGGTGAGGCGTGGGACTGAGAGCAACAAAGAGTCAGTGACCCATCAAACTCATTTTGAAACTGATATTTTCAGGTTAAACAGTGTTGCTTTCATATCATGACCCTAGTAGGTGGTGCGTTTCATAGCTTTCGTGGTGAACTGTGTTTAGACACTAGTGAAATATGAATAAAGATTAAACTAACATTAAATGTTTCTCTCTATCTCTCTTTCTTAGCCTTTCACTGTGATGAAGTGGCTCCTGACTGAACTTGTCATGTAAGAAAATTATATGTATTTGTTTAGAATGGGAAGATTAATTATATATTGTGGCATATGTAATACCTGTACTACTCTGTATGTATATGATAATGAGCACAAGATAACTAAAACATTAAATGATGAAAAAACACAAATGGAAGATAATCACACTAGTTAATTTGATCTAATAGTAATTAATACTGTCACCAGCGGTGTTTGTTTGAATGTGATGTTTGTGTATCTCTCTTTAGTTTTCTGCTAGAATTTAACCTGTATAGTTGGTGGAACGTGGACCTGTCAGTAAAAGGTAACCACAGCTGATGATTGTCACAGGCCTGTGTGTGTGTGTGTGTGTGTGTGAGACAGGATATACTCTCTTTAACTGTTGTGTATCAAACAACCGTGGTTCAGCACAGCTTTCTTTGTCCCACATTCAGCTCAGAGGTCTCGGGGTAAAACCATGATGGTTCCATGTGACACAGAATACCCTGCTTTTGTCTCTGAACGCACCATCAAAGAAACAACAGGCAACATCGACTGTGAGGGCTGCACCAGGTACTGCTGCAGGCCATTTTCCATTATTTACTCAAATTTCAAAAATCAATTCCTCGACATCCACCCATATTTAACAGTGTGTGTGTGTGTGTGTGTGTGTGTGCGTGCGTGCGTGCGTGTGTGTGTGTGTGTGTGTGTGTGTGTGTGTTTGGGCTGCAGGTCTTTTGTCATACAGCAGATTCCCAGCAGCAACCTCTTCATGGTTGTTGTGGACAATAAGTGTGACTGCAGCAGTTCTCCTCCAGTAACCATGGACCCCATCGAGATCATGTATATCCTTTGTAATGGAAACACCAATGTTGATGAGTTGAAGCTTTGAGTATGTGGTTTGTTTCAGAATAGAAATACTGAGTGAGCAGAGCGACATTTTTTCTTAGGGGTTATTTATGGAGTTGTACCACTCGAGTGTTCAGTTTCACATCAGCCTCAACGAGTCCTGATGTACTGTAGGTTAGTGAAGCTCTAAACTTAGCTCTGTTCAGTTTGTCTTTTTTTTCCTTGACATCTCTGAACACAACGAGTCCCTGAAATGTGACAGACTGAAGTTTCAGAAGGACAGAAAGAAACCTGAATCATGTCATCCGTTCCACCCTGAGGTATGACATCATGCCTGTGTACTGTTACCTGTGTCTGCGTACATTTGTATATGTGAGACCACTCTGAAATACTCAGATCCACGGAAGGAAAGACACGAGGTTTACACAAATAATCATTAATAGAAAATCTTAGTTTTTCATCTCATTTTCATAGTTTTGGATTCCTCTTGTAATAATATGATTGTACACACCAAGTTAAATTCTGAGATAAGGGAATGCATGCAATGTATAAATAATAAAAAACGAAGAAAGAGAAATGTGTAAAAAGACAGTTGTATGGGTTTTAAATAAACTCGCAGATCAGCCAAGAAAATGAATGGATAATCATAACTTGAACTTTCAGTTGCAGACTGACTCTTTTAACCTTTCATACCTGTTGCAGCTGTGTGCTGACTTCTCCTGTGCAACAAGGAAATATTAACAATATTTTATAGGCTTTCTTCTCATTTTACTCTGAAACAAAGTGGTTTCTATAAAGTGTATTTGAGTACTAGTAGTTCTTATGAACGATTCTGATCCAGCTTTCTGTTTTGTGTTTCTACCTTTGTGGGTTCTTTGTGTAAACTGTTCTTCCTGTTTCAGGGAGGATGCTTCAGTCAGGTTTCTCTTTGTACAGTGTATATTTGTCTGGTTGTCTAATCGCTCAGGGATTTTGTCCCTTTGAACTTTGTTCTAGCGATGCTGCTGTGATCCCAGACGTTTATATGAGCTTGAAGGAACTGTCCTGTCATAATAACTGGAAACAATACGACCAAGAATAGCTGCGATAAAGCAGATTCTTCCAAAAGTCACATACCTAAACATGAGCTTGCAAAAAAATCTTTCATCACATACAACCTTCTCTTCTGCAGGAAAACGCCATGGAGTGTGGTTCAGCAACACGCCTCTCCAGTGCTCTAACAGCAGCTCTGCTCCCTCTGATAGCAGCGGCCGTCAGCAGGTGACCGTCAGCAGCAGGACCAGACCTCAGTGAGGACGAACTCAAACTAGATTAAGCTTATAAACACATAGAGAATATGGCCAATCAGAAATGAATTTGCTCATTAGCTCTGCAACTGAACTGGCAGCGCTCCACTAGGAAACAAAAAAAAACTGTAGTACTGAGACTCGCATCCATTAATGCAGAAATCATGAACGATGTGGCGCAGTAAAAGAAAATGAGAGTGCTTGGTGACTTTGTTCAGAGCATTGCAGTTCACAGTTTGCCATATTGTCCTTAAGGTGCACTGAAATTAAATAAGAGAAGCAACATGTCTCCAGTCAATGCAAAGGAAATAGGATGATATAAGACATCAAATAGGTTTCTGTGTCGCAAAGTACAAACTGAAAGTTAATGTAAAAGTCTACAGAATGTGAAATGCACTTTTGTCATGTGAAAAGGAGGCAGAGCGCTCTGTATTCCTAGCATTCAAATGCTAAAAAAAAAAAAGACTATTGACAGTGGCGTCATACTTTTCATACATTCCTCAGATAATTTAAGTTTATTACTGAGTTCTTTCTGATGTTGATAATAATGTGGATCATGTAAAATACTGGAGAGAAAACAGAACACGTGAACTTTCCTCTGTCAGTTTCTCCTCGTATTAAAGCAGGAGACGGTTCAGACGAGCTAAAGATGCATGATGAAGATTCAGCAAAGTGTGTTTGAAGAATATCACGTTCATACATCCAGCCGTGATTTGTCAAGGTGACCACGTACTCTCAACTGTAAGTTTGAGAGAGCTGACGAATAAACAAAGACATATTTTACCTCATTTACACGTGTGTTAATTTTTTCGAATATTGTGTGTGTTTGTGTGTATGTGTGTGTATTACTAATGTTGCAGGGACATAAACCTGTTTACATGGGCACATCTGGGCCTTCTTGTGGGCAGATGAAGCTTCTCCTCACAACATGAATCATTCCGTTTCAGGGTGAAGACTTAGTCAAAGGTTAAGGTTACGATAAGGTCAGGTTCAATTCTACACTTCATTAATAAACAGTGAACTAGGTTACACAGTGTTGCTTTAACTCTGGCTGCACAAATGTTGATGTATTGTTTTACAGGTGATTAAATAACTGCTTCTCATGTCTTTATCTCTAAATCTACCAGCTGATGTTCTGTCACTTAGGTCAGATAAAGTGCGTGCACTGTCGCCGCTCCCAGCGTACTCTCTGCATAGATGTGGTCATACAGCGTGATCCTGTCACAAACAGGAAGTGGTTACAGTCAAAAGTTTTTATCATTTTACTCATCAACTAATTCTCACCAGCTTTGTTTTGGTTCCTGAGAACTGCCTGTTGCAAGCTGACAGCCACAACTGCTCACTCCCATGATCTTGTTTCATTTGACTTCTGCTTAATGTTGCAGAGGGAAAAGCAGAACTTAAACCTGAGGGCACTTGATAATCACATGCTGTGATCCTGTCACTGTGGGCAAAGACATCTCAGTAGTGAAAAAGAAAGCGTATGTTGGCTCTAGAGATGACGGTGACGGTTCACTTCTCAAAACAATTATATTAAAAATGAAAGAAGAAGCCACTCAGAATATGTGAATCAATCGATCAAAATTGTATTTGTAAAGCTCATATTCACACATTGACAGGAAAGAAAACATAGAAACCTCGACAGCATAACAATATTTACAACGTTCGTGAGAAAACACACTAAATGGAGGAATGTATCCATGTTTAAAGTTTGCATACGAAAGAAAATGTCTGACAGAGATGAAGGGAGCAGCAAGAACAGATGTAATTGCCAATAACGTCGTATCCAGGTTTCTGATTCCAAACCCAGAGAGGCTTAAAGCTCCAGTGTGTAAGATTTAGGTGAACAGGATCTATTGGCAGAAATTTAATGTAGAATAATCTTCATGATGTTTTCACTAGTTGGTTTCATCTAAATTGTATGAATTGTAGTTTTCTTTACTCTAGAAAAGACTCTTTATATTTAAATACTTTATATTTACATCAAGGGGGTCCTCTCTACAGAGGCCGCCATGTTTTTTACATTAGTCCAGACTGGACAAACTAAACACCTTTTGAGATTTATGACAACTGAAGCTACCACAGGTTCTTTTTCATGTTTGGAAGGAGAGGGTGAGGTGAGGGGTGTTCAGCTGCAACATGCAACTACAACACTAAATTCTACACACTGCACCTTTAACAATAGCCAAGTGATGTAACAGAGACAAAAACAGAAACAGCCTCTCATTTCTGAAGCGATTAAGATACTAATGTCTTTCAGTCATGACAGACTGAAATCTAATTGGTCATTTAGATTGGAAAATGTTTGTAGTCTGTTGTAGAGAAGCTATACAGGACATCCTTATTAATACATATTACAGTACATATAAATAGAGTACATTTCCAAACACTGTATGATGTTATAATGTTGTCTGCTATACGCAATGTTATAAGAAGTGGCCTCTCAATAACCACAGTCACATTATTAAAACTATTTCAGGAATGTCAAATCAACCACTTCGATTTGTATTAATGTCGAGACTAAAATTGCACATGGTTTAAAAACAGGTCTTTGGGCAGTCTCCTCTGTCTTCCCTTTAAACCAGCTGCAGGGTGCTGTACACCATCTCTGGGGCTCGTTCAGGCGGCTTCTCAGCGATGGTGTGGTAGGTGTGGTAATCATCTGACTAGAAAAGAAAGATACCAACTCTGAGCGCTCTTATAACATCTATAAACCTCTATAACAACCATATACTGTGCCTCGTGTCTCACTTACTTGTTCATTTTGAGACTCTCGTCTGCTCAGTTTCTTGGTACCAGTGAGTTTGTAAGATGACACAGGCATTGTTGAGTCTGATACAAATTTAAAAGACTTAAATCATTTCTCTGCATGTGGATGGTTTTATATACCAACATTTCAGTAACATACTTCAAGTATGTACATGTACATTAACTGGACATATACAGTAAATGGACACAGTCCTCACCACTTCTTCTTCTGGTGCTGAGAATGCCCAGTCCCAGTGAGATGACACCCACGGTGACTCCAAAACCAGCTGAAACTGCCACCAGTGTCAACATCCTTATTTCTGTTTCAGAGGAGTGGAGTATCAGTAAAGCAACAGGAAGACTGTGTGTACCTTCAGAGTTTCTACCCGTGCATGTCAGACTGTGTGTACCTTCAGAGTTTCTACCCGTGCATGTCACACCACATAATATGAAACGAATAAGTAAAATAACTAAAGTGGTGAACTTGATGAATCCTGCAATAAGCAATAACTGTTTCTTGAAGGCAAAAATTAAAAATGAAAGAAATATTAAAAGGTATATAATTAAATGTTAACAAAAACATCTGTTACTCTCAGATAAATGTTTTTTCAACATCTGTGTGAATCTTTAAGAAAAGGGATTTTGTCACCTGGTTTCCCAAGAAAAGAAAAGTTAACATGTTCCTTAGAGTTCCTCGGTGTGACATTCAGACCTGATGAATAAAGAAACATACACCTCATCATTATAATGCTTGGAAAAAGGCACAAATTGCATGTGGTTTTATTACCTTTTATAGACGTCAAAGGAGTTGAAGTATGAGGTCTGTGAACTTCCAGACCTGTTAAATGTTTTTTTTTAGAACTTTTAAAGGTTCGTTGTGTAGAATTTAGTGACATCTAGTGGTGAAGTTGTATCTGAAAACATCACTAAGATTATTTTATATTCAATTTATGTCAGTAGATCCCTTTCACCTAAAGCTTACACACTGGACTTGTCATGATAGTTTTATTTTCGTCTGCTTGACTTAACTACTGTATTTCTAGTGACAAAGTAAAGTGACAGGTGGTGAACATGATGAATCCTGGAACTATTTCTTGGAGGAAAAAAGTATAGAAAGGTAGAAATACCTGATGTTACTTTCAGTGGCGTTTGCAAAGTAGAAACAACATTTTCCTTTGGGCTCCTTGTACTGACAGTCAGACCTGATGTATGAAGGAAAATACATTCTAGTGTAATGCTTGGAAATAGGTCCAAAAAAGGAACAACTTTTAAAAGAACACATCTCAAGTATTTCTTCAAGTATGTGACACACAAGATATAAGAAAAAACAGTGTTGCTCTGGTGAATAAGTAACTAAAGTGTCAAACGTGACGAATCCAGAAATTAGCACTCAATGTTTCATGGAGGCAAAAATAAAAATTAAAGGATAAAAGAATTAAAGAATGTTTTCCTTGTCGTCTGACTATCTAAGTCTGAGTCTTCTGTGAATCATAAAAAAAACTTGAGTGATTTCGTCACCTGATGCTGTTTTCACCGGTGTTAGTGACGGAGAACTCAAATGAGAAGTAGCAATAACATTTTCCTTTGGGTTTCTAGTACTGACCGTCAGACCTGATGAATGAAGGAAAATACATTTCATTATAATGGTTGAAACAAAGTCACACCATATGTTTAATTTCATTACCATTTATAGACGTTACAGGAGTTGAAGTAGGAGGTCCTGTTGAATAAAACAACTTTTACAACTCAACAGAACAAAAATAGTGAGTGTTTTGTCAGGATAGATTTCAATTTAAATGCAGCATGTTTTACCTGTGCTCATAGGAAATGGCGTAGTTTGCATCTCGTGTGACTCTATTTCCACAGTCTCTATACAATAAAAGGCGATGGATCAGTTTCCTTTGCAGGCACATAAATACAATTATACTGTGAATACTGTTCACAAAACTTTTAAAATCTAGAACCTGAGAAAGAAAATGTACTTATTAAAGTGACAAAACTTGAGTTATGGGAAAAGAAGTTGTTGAATGGTTGTTTCTCTTCCCTCACTCATTCATGCTGCACTATAGTAAAAGAGCAGAAAAAGAAGTAACTCACTGCGTATGGTGATGGAGGATGTGTTGCTGTGTAGAGACGGAGAATGGTTATGTCCTAACTTTACGGTATAAAAACATCTTACTTTAACCTCAGCGGGGGAGCTCTTATGTGCCAGCAGCAGCAGCTCAGTCCCTGACAGTGTCTTCAGACATGGGAAGATTTTGGTTTCTTGTCCCTCAGTGTAGAAATAACACTTCAACACAGCAGGTGGAGGCTGACAGTGCATTGTGACAGTGTCTGTCTCTGTGATCGCTGATGTATTCATCACCAGTTTAGGTTGAAAAAGAGCTGAACGAGTGAAGAAAAACATTTAGTTATATTAAGCTCTCAATAGTTGCATCAATGTCATAAAGTTGTGAATGTGGAATTTCAGATTAAGGTAAATAAGGTAAAGAAACTCTACTGTGCAGGCAAACTGATTAAAAACTCAAATCAATAACAGCTCACAATAAACTTCACATAGAGTGAAAACAGCAGAGCTGAATGTGAAATGTAAAAGATCAGACTCTGACCTTGAAGTTGAATCTCGTGAAAGGAACCTAATGGAAATAAAATAGATGTAATAATAACTGACACTATAGTCTCATAAACAACCAGAAACAAAAACTACAATATAATAGCCAACATTGATAATTACAAAATGTCTACCCACTTATGAAAATGACGAGCAACACAAGTCCTGCCATGATGAAGCCGGCCAGAATCGTGAAACCTCAGTATGTGTGTCTGAATACACAGACACACATAATAGCATGTCATTTTGCAGAACTAGAAAACCACAGCGAGCCTCAGAAGTGAATCACCCGGACATTTACATCCTGTTTTGAGTGGGGGGGGGCCTAAAGTACACACTTCATACTGGGTCAGTTATTTAAAATCATTCATACACTTACACACTGTAAACGCCTTTACTAACAGTAGTCAAGACTGTTTCGATGATGTTGTTTGCATGACTATAGAGAGTTCCATCTAATTTCTTGTTTACATGTTACATACTAAACAGTTGGTAACATACATGTCAATATCCCAAAATGCTGTAGCAACTCCAGATGGATGTTACAATGAGATTAAGATGCACATTGCTGTTTACCTGACAGTGTCTTATTCAGGCAATTATCATGGATGGATAGATACGTGCTCACATACATACATGGAAACATACATGGATGGATGTACTTTATTGATTGAACACTTGATCGTGTTCATATCAGAATATTGGTGGGAACATAATCACAGAGAGACTCTAACACAGGTTGGACAGGCTGTGACGTCAGCACAGTCCCCTGATGGCTTTAATTGACAGCCTCTAATGCATCGCACCTGACGTGATGTGATGCACCTGGTCTCATTTTACCGGAAGCAACTGCATAAAGACGGAGACTGCAGGGACAGGGAGCACGTGTCGCGTACTGTTACTCTTTGGGGAGTCTGCATTGTGATCCTGTTGTTTTTTAAATATTCTGCTGTTGTTGTGATGCCTCCTAAAAAGCCAGCAGCGGACTCTGCTGGTGCGCCTGTGCCATCCCCCAGCGACTCGCCGGTGGAGGAGAAAGTCAAAGCTAAATCAGGTCTGTGCGCAAACGCCAATGACTGATATTTCGTTTAAGCTGCTGCTGTGTGGCCAGTGTTTAAACCATCCCTCCCCCCGATCAATGTATAAACATAGTTTGTTCTTTAGATGCTGCAGCGCTGCGTAAAATTTCAACTCATCCGTCTACAGCCATTATGGTGAACGAGGCGCTCAAAGAGCTGGACTCGCGCAAAGGGGTTTCCTCCCAAGCCATACAGAACTACATCAAACAGAAATACCCCTCTGTGGATTTGGTGAGGTTGAAGCACTTGGTGCGGAGAGCCCTGAAGAAGGGGATCGAGACTGGCACGCTGGTGCGTCCTGCCAACTCCAGTAGCACCACAGGCGCGATGGGTAAATTCAGGGTAAGCGGTCAGGTCTGCAGCTTCATTAACACGGGTCAAATTGCGTCATTAATAGGGTTTGTTTTTTTTGTCCTGTCTTAAGCTTGCACCCAAAGTCAAGGAGCCAAAGTCAAAAACTGAGAATACAGATCCTAATGTGCAGAAAGCTCCAAAACCAGCCAAAGATGGAGCCAAGAAGAAATCCCCAAAAGCAGGTGAAAATAGAATGTGACATTACTCAGGAAGGTCAGTCTTGTAAGTGGCAATTTTAAATTCCTTGTAAATTCTTACAGGAGTCAAAAAAAAGAAAGATGTTGACAGTGAACCCGCCAAGTCAAAGGAGGTGAGATGTTTTAATGCTCCATCTGTGGGAGAGAGATTATGTTGTCTAAAATTCTATAATGTAGCGATGTATGTGCTTGTGTTGTTGTTTTTTAAGGCACTTTTAACTTGTTGTGGCTCCCCTGAGCAGAACTGCCCTTTGCTCCTTTTAAATCAAGATTACAAATGACTAGATTACTTTATTTTTCATTTCAGGAATCTAAACCTCCCAAAAAGTCAAAGAAAGACGAAGAGACTGCTACCACAACAAAAGCTGCTCCAGCAAAGAAGCCAAAAGCTAAAAAAGCTGCTGAGAAGGAGGATGACAAGGGAGCTGCAGATTCAACCAAAACA
The DNA here is from genome assembly GCF_024713975.1 of Paralichthys olivaceus. Taxonomy (NCBI): domain Eukaryota; kingdom Metazoa; phylum Chordata; class Actinopteri; order Pleuronectiformes; family Paralichthyidae; genus Paralichthys; species Paralichthys olivaceus. The sequence goes on from NC_091094.1 coordinate 13,570,893, forward strand.
AAGGCAGCAAAGAACACCAAGGAGGCAAAGGCATCCCAGAGCAAGGTGACTAAAACAGGGAGCGACGCCCCTGCCACCAAAGCAACTGGGAAACGAGGGAGGAAGGCTGCAGAATAAATGAATAGCTCTTAACTGATTTTATATTGTATTGTCTTGAAATAAAATCTTAACTTCTTGATCACTTGTGCTTTTCTTTTATTACTGTGGTCAACACACATTAACACTTCAACAGAACTGGTGACCAGTTTGAATAGCAATCCATTAACACCAACTTCCACTGTTGGTTGGTAAGGTAGTTTGCCATACATCTCATTTCACTAATGGGTAAAGTTGGGAAATGTTACAGTTGTATGTAGGTTTAAAACAGAATGACTCAATTTAAATCTCATGTGACATTTGTATGTTTAAACTTTGACCTCTGTTTGCATGGTGTTTTCAGTTCTGTTCAATTGACACTGAGATGAGACTTGATATTTTAGTGTCCATCCACTGATTTTTTAATGATGCCTGAGCCAGTTTTTGATTTTAGGATACTGAATACTTTAAATGGGATAATAATCCTAAACCATATCCCAGTACCTCAAGAGTATGGAGATGAGGATTACAAAAAGCAGTGTTGAAAATATGCAGCTGGGTGTTTTTGTCAAGAAGATGACAGAGATGAGCACAAACTCCAAGAGGACAATCAGAACAGCCAGCATCATATTGACTAGCTTCCTGCAAACCCCACCACCTGTGGCTGACTCCAGATGCATCTGCTGCTGAAGCTCCAGCTTTGAGATACGTGTGTGAAGTTCCTCCTGCAGGTCAGAGACAAAAATCCTCTTTATAGTTGAACAGTCTGATAGAATCTGAGAAATTACAGTTAATCATGTTTCCATAACAGATAGTTGGAGTTGCAGCATTGACTAAATTAACCTGTGGTCCTGTGATTTTCATTGATTTTAGATTTTATGATTTTAATTATGCAACATAAAGCATCCACCCACTCTTCATTTTGACACAGAAACCCTATCTTGAGACAAGGTCTGAAGATTTGTGGTGTGACCCTCCATGTTGCTCTTTACAGACTGTGTGCTTTAGTAGCACATTTAGCTTTTCAGTGAAGTTATCAGTTGACGGAGTAAACCTGCACTGTTCACTACGTTCGGATCTCAGGGGCATAATTTGGACAGTTGCTTTGCACAGTTAGTACTCATCTCCAACATTGGTCAAAGGCTAAAACATATTCAATATGCTTTATTCCATTGATCCAGGTTACATAATACCAGGACCCTGACTCACCTCAACAGAACACAGGCTATATTGTCAATGACACAAAGAATGATTGCTCATGTCAGAATGTCTGTTGTGAAAATGGTTTGTAAGGGTAAGGGTTAGTGAGGCTTACTAGAATATCTGCTGCTCTTTCCTGAAATTGATAAACAAACATCCCCTCCATATCGGCTAGTTCGTCTTTCAGGATCAAAATTTCATTCTCGTGCAGCTCTGTCAAGTCCTTGATGTGCTCTTCTAAAATGTCATACCTGGAAAATCGTAATGACAAATACATATCACAAACTTTTCATCTCTTTCGACCCAGTTCATTACTCTTGTAAGCACGTGCCACCTGCGCCGCTGGTCTTCAAGTTCCCCTGTAATCACTCCGAGGTCTTGTGTGTTGGTTTTTAATTTCTTAAAGTCTGCCTCCAGTTGAGCTGTTTTTTTCCAGAGCTCTTTGATCTCAGGGAGTAAAGCATTAAAGTCTTTAACCTGGTCCTGTTCAGGGGTGTCGTCACTGGCTCCTGCAGAGACACATCTAGCACTGGGATTATCATTATCACTGCAATTCTTCAGGCCAGACTGCAGCTGCCCTGGATCAAGCGCCCTCGCTCCTCTGGGGACAACACCTTTGTCTCCCTGGGTTTTTGCCTTTCCATCTATTCTGCGAAACTTGAGGGACAAGACTGATCCCATGCTTGGACATTAGAGGAATGAGTGTCTTGAAAGAAGCTGGAGAAGTCTCCTGTCACCTGTAATGAACAGGATTGGGTTAAGATAACCCTCAGGCCAGAAAAAAACTGTTGTAGTATAAAAAAAAAAAAGTCTATGACTTAACCTCAAAATAATCTCAGTCCATAAACGTGCACACGTGTACACACACACAGGGTTCAATAATTAATCTGTAAGTGATTTTTTTTTTTGCAAGAACATTTATATTCATAGGAATTTCTCTTTTGTCTTTGAGTGAATTTTTCTCTTCTCTAAGTGAATTCAGTTTTTTCTCCGTGGTGTTATGTGTGAATGAAATGATAATAATTCTATCTCTCTGTCTAAATATCTGATCAGAGTTCAGCTTCAAAGTGAGTCTCACCTCTGCTCAGGTTTGGTAATGACGTTGTTGTCTTGTCCCCTACATCATCTGGATTGGATGATTATACTTTATTCAATAAAATATCAATGTGGCCTTTTGTGCATTAAATAGTTTAAACTGCCCGTTTCCACATCAAAAGTACCAGAAGGCACTCAGCTTGGCACCACTGTGTTGGACCTGCACGTACCTGGTGTACAAATATAGACTCATTTTTTCCCTGCAGGTCATAGAAAAACTGTTGATAATCGGTGCAGTGGAACATTTTTAGATATAAAATGTGATGCTTTGAGCACAATGACTGCAAATAAATCTTTATATACTGTTATTGTTTGAGCATCAACAAATATTGACTTTCACTGGCAGAGATTTCGCTCAAGACCTGCACTTAAACCCAGAATCTTCATGGCCACATACTTTTCATATCAACACAGCATGATCTTTGTAGTAATACTGATAACTAAGTAGATACTTACCACTCACTGGACTTCACGCTGCCAGACTGCATTAAACCACTGGGGTTGAAGCAGGTATTTTCACTTGGAGTTAATAAATGAAATGATGTTTTACTAAGTGTGCTCTTCGTTTACCTATAACAAAATAAATCACAGCGATGTGTTAAACCTGAACCTGTTAATTATCTCTTTTGCTAGCTAACATTGACTGTTAGGTTTCCATGTTGCTTAGCAACAGCTAATATAGTCCATGATTCAAACAGTGAGCTGTCACTGTATATCAAAACTAAATTAAATACAAATAAATAAAATAAACTTCACATTCTTAATTACTTTCTGTTACTGTAATGAACTTATAATTGTTATCAATAAAATGGTAAAGTTAAAATAAAGGAAATGGAAATATAATATCCTATTTACCTACAGTAAACACACACTTTCATGACTGTCAACAATTATATCCTCTGAGGCCTGTGTGGGCTCAGAATAAAATTCACTGACTCTCCTGTCAGTTTTGTTCAACCTGTTCACAAACAGTTTCGTGATGGACGATTATTCTGTGCCTTACTGTGCATCATGACAAAAAACTAAAAATGATTAAAAGATAAGTTAAAGGTCACATCCACGCTCTACCTTCACAGCTCATGTGAGTGCTGCTGCACTGTTGTTTCTTTATCACCTTCGCTAAGGAGGTTGTTTTTTCACCCACCTGCTTGTTGCTTGGTTGGTTGGTTTCTCAGCAGGACACAAAAACTACTGAGCAGATTTCAATGAAACTTGGTAGAAGAAGGGGACATCTCAAATTTCTCAGGGAATAATACATGGATCACATTTACAGGATTGGTATGAATGAGTGTGTGCAACTTGGCGTCACGTGATTCAATTTAAAGAGACTGTTGGGCTTTAGTGGAAGAATGCGCTCTACAGGCCAATCTAGTTCAAGAGGATTTTGCCACTTTTATGGTCAAAAAAATACACAGAGATGTTCCTGTTCCTTAGTCTACTACCCTCATTAAATAGTGTGGCTTAAATAAGAAACATCTGTCAGTACACTGCGCAATTCATTATCACCACAAACTGCAGCCTCCAAAATGATTCTCTATAACATTTTAGCTTTAACATTTTACCTAGTGTAAGTGTGTGTGTATTTTTGTCGCTGGTTTGAGATGATGTCTGTCTGTCACGTTTTTGGGGTATGTGAGTGTGTAGGGAAGGTGGTCTAGAAGTTTACTGCAACAACTCTTAAACACAGCACACTGCACACATATGGCTGATATATGCGCCACTGGCTGTTTGTACTGTGTCACTTCATGACAATGCAGACAAACAAGTTATTCTTTCAATATCACCTTTTAAAACAGTATATTTATTTGTTTTTAAAAAATAAAAAAATCAACTAAAAAGTATTACTATTTCATTGTCACTAACAGAAACAGTACGGAAGCACTGATTCTTTGAGCAATTAAACCGCTCTTCAAGTATGTAATTCAGTTCATAGATTATTCTTCTGCGGTGGTAACGCCGCCAGGAAAGTAGGATCCAGTCGCCCTGGAGGGCGGGGTCCCAACTCCAGATGTTGATAGTCATTTCCCGGCTGTGGCAGAACCAGTGTTATTGACTTCACACATCCAAAAGATACAAGTCAAGAAAGCACTACTATTTGATCCAGTGAAGTCTGAGCACCCGATTCTTCAGAGTGAAGTGAGCATGAAGAGGAAGAGTTGGTCTCACAAGCTAAAATTTTGAAAGACTGAGTAGAGGAAAGAAAGGGCAGAGTGAAAAAATACAGAATGGCAAGACCAGAAGAGAGAACTTACAAAAAGGAAATGTGGACAGCTAAGTTAGCAGAACACTGTCATGTCATTAGAGTTGAAAGAAATTTAAAAAGCCATCAATCAGCTGTATTAAAAATAGCAGTGACTTCAAAACAATACCACTTAAAATCGGCTCAAAAGTAATAAAACTCTGAATTACAATTTCTTCTGTGGGGAAACGATGCAAAGTTTTCCACATGTAAACAAATTCACTCAGATGAGAGAAATCAAGTGTGCAGTCCTCTCAGCCCCTCCTTTAACTATGACCCATTCATCCTTCCAGTACGTGCCAGTGTCACATCTGCATCACAAAGTCAATTCCAAACATCCAACCATTCCTCCAGTTATCCTGTTTTATTCTTCTCAAAAAACTTCTTGAAAAAGTGACAAAGTGACAAACCTCTGATGCAATCCTCCTGAGTGTTTTGAGAATTTGCAGAATGAGAAGAAAAGGTAGGACGATTGAGATTCAACTCCCTGTATGGGTCAGTGTGCACATCAGCTCCAAAACCCTCTGTCCCTTCATCACATAAATAAGCCTGTCCCAGCCGGTCATCTGGGGTGCAGGAGAAAGCGATGCAGATACTCTGAAATGGCATCCCAGTGCCTCCAGAGGAAGGCGAGGAGGATTACGAGGAGCAGCGTAGAGAGCGTGCGGCTTCTAGTTTTCATTAAGGGGACCACACAGTTTGCCACAGTGGACACAAACACCAAAAGGACTGCCATGACTGTTAGCAGCACATTGATGAGTTTCCCAAGAAGATTCTGCGCTGTGCCATTCTCCAAACCCTCCAGCTGCACCACCTGCTGCTGCTGCTGCTGCAGCTCCATCTTGGAGATACGCGTCTGACATGCCTCCAGCGCCTCCTGCAGGTCAGAGGCAAAACTGTCAGTGAAATAGCTGTGATGATAAATATATTGCATTCATTCTGACAAGGCTTACCTGAATGTCCCTCACTCTTTCATAGGACTGATAAGCAATCTTTTCCTCCATACTGGCTAGTTCCTGTTTCAAGTTCAGGATTTCATTCTGGTGCAGCTCTGTTAAGTCATTGAGTTGCTCTTCTAAACGTTCACACCTGCAAAATAGTGAAAACATCAGCACATCATGACCAGAACATTTTCTTCTACTGCACAGACCTACTTACTACAGTAAACAGGATATGATATGCTACCTGTATCGTTCCTCTTGCAGGGCCTCCATGATCATTGTATTGTCCCGCTGATAGTGGGCTTTTAAGCTTTCAAAAGACTCCTCAAGTCGACTTTGATTTTCCCGGAGGTCTTGAATCTCATGGAGAACTGCATCAAAGCCAGAGACCTGGCCATGTTCAAAGGTATTGCCCTTGGAGCTAGAGGGGCCTCCAGGGGCTCCAGTCGTGCTATTGGCTCCTGCAGATCCAGACGTAGCGCTCGAACAGTCATCGTCGCTGCCATACTTCGGACTGGACTGCAACTGTCCAGTCCCAAGCATCCTTGTTGCCCCAGGACCAACACCTTCATCTCCCTGGGTTTCATCCAAAGAGTCCTTCAGGGCTGCAATGTTGTCGGCGCTGCCAAACTTGTGACGGATGAGGGAAGCGATTTCTCTCGGCTTGGACACCACAGCTCCGGCTGCAGAATGAGTGGCCTGCGAGAAGCTGGACAAGCCGCCGGTAACCTGTAACCAAGTCAAAACTGTATGTGACATCTGGTTTCACTGCTGTAAATGGGTGAAATAGGCTGAAAATGTCCCAGGACAATATTACATGTGCCAGTAACACATCTCAATAAGTCTGCATGAGCATGTGTCATACTGGCCCATCTACACCTAATGCAGCAATGATTCATTTCATGAGTCACACTTGTATTAGGCAAGTTGCTTACGTTGAATTTAACTAAATATATTGATTACAATTTTTTTTACTTTGTTGGAAAAGGGATATTACACGTGTAACCTTTAGTCAGTAAAATGACAAAAATCCTTTTCTATAATGATATGAGAGTGGAGAATAGGCGTCAGTACAAAAACACACCTTGGCTCCAACATCTTTCAGCCCTTGGTGCATGTCTCGGAAAACATCTTTGGGCTGCCGAGGGATGCCGTTGTGCTCCACCTCTCGGAGCTTCCGGTGATAGTGCTCCAGCTTCCTCTGCAGTTGCTGGATGGTCTGAGCGGACTTTTGGTTCTTCTTCTCAAACACCTGTTTGATGCGTGCACTCTGTTGTTTGTCTGCGTTGTTGGCGAGTTTAAGGTATTCAGCCACGTTGTCATCGCGCGCAGTTTGTTCAATCTTGATTTGTTCTGTGAGTTTGAGGATCTTCTGTTGTAGCTGCGCAATGGCCTGCTTAGTTCGCTGGGGGTCTGGGGTACTGTCAACTACATCGTAACCGTCTGCACCATAGGGGAGGGCGTTGGGCGACACAGCGGGGCCCGATCCTTCATAATAACGATCCAGCTGTTGAAATAAATAAAGAGAAAAAGAGAGGAGATCACAAATGTGAAAAAAATGCCTACATGTATTATAAGTTTCTAATAAAAAAAACATTAAAATTACAGTTGTTTGTAGTCATCATGTCATCAATCCCCTCTTATAAAAACTTAATATCACTATATGACTTAAACACATCATCAACACTTCAATTAAAACAGTTTGGATACTGTGATTTAATGGTCTGATTAAAGACTGTTGTCCCTGTTCATTTTCTGTAAAGTATCAAATGTCATCTTCTTATACTTAACTTGTATGTAACTACACATTCACAACAGTAGATGGTGCAGGTAAAGCAGAAGTTCCCTATGATGGTCACAGATAGGGATGTAAAATGCACTGACTAATTGTAGCTGAGGTAACTTAGGCCTCTAATGGAGTTATGCCATCGATTTTATTTCTGTTTTCTTATAAAGTCCAGGCCAATCAACTCGATGCCCTGAGGCCCACACTGAGAAGAAAGGTAAATATTAAACTTTGGTCATTAACACAAAATGAATGGAGCCAAATCATAAGAGAGACCAGCCCTTACTGTAATGTGCAATGTTTGCAACTTGCTTATAATACCTGCTGATAAAGTGAATTCAACACACCACGGAGTAGCCAGTATTTATAACGTCTACTTCCTTGTGTTTGATCATTCCAGATATTTCTTGTTATACAGCTAGTATCTGACCTTTGAAATGTCACCGATAATAACATTAGAGCTATTGTTTAAGGATTCATATAAACTGTCAGAGTCAAACAACAACAAAAACAAATCAGGACACAAGTTTGAGATCTCTTATCCTTGCGAGCCTTATCTGACCTGAAGTACACTCAGACAGCAAAAGCTAAAATTAGAAAGGCTTAAAGCTCATAGTGACAACCACTCAAACGCAATCTCTGACCTTCCACCGCTGACAGTTTATCTCCACATTCACCGGTTCATCCTGGAACATCTGAACCATTAACAGCCTGTTAAACACATTTCCCTCAGTTCACTCACTTAAAACATTTCTGCACAAATAACACAAATAATCCTCATGAGTGCAGTGTCTCTTTCTATTTCTATTTAAATCTACTATTTAAACTTTCTCTGTGTATAAAACTTTAGGACTGAATTCAGTAATATGCCATATTTTGTAATGAGAGCTGTACAATAGATTTTATGGCAAAGAACATAAATATAAAGAATTAAAGGGGTTTCAACTAGAAGAGTCAGTAAAATAATTGTAGAACTCACCTTCACAGATTATGTGTCTGCTATTGTTTTACATTTTCTTACTATTATTTGGGACAAAACAGGTTTTATATTTTGAACATACTCTTTCTTTTGTGCTTTGGAGGATGAAGCAGTAACATTGTTGCCATGGAGTCAGTCAGTTATTGGTGGTAAACACCTTACGTCCCTTTTTTGACACATTTGAATTTGGAAAAATTGATATGCATCATATGTCATGTAAATGAATCCGGTATCTTTAGATTTCTGGATTGTCGATGAAATAAAACATTTGAAGAGGTCCACTTGTCTTGAGTGATTTTAAAAGAGTAGTGAATGTCGTTGTAGCTCTATTCATAACACTGAAATCACCCAGTGAGTCATTGGCATCAAGAATGGAATTTCTTCCTCTGAAGAACTCACCTTGTCAGGCTCCTCGGTGGAGTGGTAACCAGAAGTCAGCAGCATGTCAGCTAATGCTGGGCTGCTAGGTGTGTCTGTGGTCGAGGAGGAGCGTGGGCGTCCAGCCTGCAGCAGGGCCTCGTGGGTGCTGCGCCTGTGGATCTGGGGGCTCCCTTTTTGGGGAGCATCCCCAACACCCCCAGCCTTGCTGCGGCGGCTCTGCAGGCTGGTGCCTCGCTTCATCATGGGTGGAGCACCTCGGATCTGCAGCAGAACGCGGCTCAGAGCTGCAGGAGGGGCGGAAGCGGCAGGGTTGTCAGGATCCACAGGGAGGGCCGAGGAGGCAGGAGCATCCCCTACTTCTGACCCTACATCAGTGGGCTCGGAGGGAGGGGCGCCTGCGCAGGTAGAGGCGGAGTCATGTGGGGAAACGGAGGAGCGTCGGCGCTGTGGCTGGAAGAAGTGCTTCAGGCCATGGCCCAACGCTCCCATGTTCTCCAGGGCATTATGGGTGATTTTAGACAAGCCGTGCTCTGACTCCGACGCCCTCCTGCCGACCTCCAGCTCCGCTCGGCCTCCTGTGTCCGGCTCATCTGGATTCTGTTCACTACTACCCTGATCCATCAGAGACCTCCAGTTTCACAGTGAGGTTCTACTTGGGGGGTGCAGGGAATAGCTGCACCCCGATGACACCGCCCCCCCCCCTCTGAGAGGCTGGTTGAAAGCCGTGAAGCAGAGGGGATGGTGCTCAGTTGGGCCTTTTGAGTGGGCATGCATCTGTGGCTTGGCTCAATGTCATGCTTGTCTACCACAAAAGGAAAATAAAAATGATTATGACATGCAGCCATGAGTGGTGAACATAAAAAACAGCAGCAGCAGAATATAAACCAACACAAAGCAACTTGAACTGGGTTGGCACAGACGTGACCACTTTTGTCGGCACAATATAAGATGTTTCTTGATAATTCATAATAATTACACTAGGTATCCATTTTAGCAAATGTCTGGCGGTGCCAACCCAGTGCTGCAAAAATCATAATCTCAAAAATAAACAAGCTTTTGCGAACAGTTTCTGAAATGTTGAAATTTGATACCTTTGACTTTTTGTGAAGTCTCATTTCATTATTTTATTCCAAGCTCAGTTTTACAAAAGCTCTCAAGATAGTTGAATAATTACATTTCAGAAAGTATTTATCATGAAAATGAACAAAATCAACATAACTGAGTGCTTCCATGATGCTAACAAAAAGAGTGTGAAAACTGTAAATGAAATTCTAAATGGACATTTGATTCTCATCAGATTAAGATCCAGAGCAATCACCTCTCTTATCTCATTTCATAACAAGGATCACTTCTGCAACGTAAAGAACCATTCCAAGTTTGTACCTCACTGATGACTGCTAATATATTTAAACCATTATAGTTTACCCATGAGACAGTGAGAGAGAAAGAAAGAAAGAAAGAAAGACAGGGAAGGGGGTGAGAGCTTACCATCAGCCCAGCCTGTCCTCTTCTGACTCACAACTCAGGATTGACTAAATGAAGCGGACACATAAACAAAAAACTATAAATATGCTCCTTACAAAAGAGAAACAAAACAGTTCACAAATAGGCATCACACAGACATTTACAGATTTGAACATGCCATCGACTGAGCATTAACTTAATGGATATGTTAAAGGAATCCTGCATAAGTGAGACTTAAAAGCTTCTAAAGATGCTGACGTTGAGACACTGGAGCTTTGTTTAAAAACGTAAGAGACAGCAGTAAGTAGTCGATGCCTGGACACTATGACAGCACACATAATGCTGATACATGACATTACACTAAGTAATGGAATCAGTTGTATATAGAAAGAGACATGACAAAACATGGCTGCAACATGGATCATCACATCAGTTTTCAGAATTCATCAGAATGTTTGGTAGTGATGCTATTGTTGGTTACATCTAAGAGGTTTCATAGTTAAGAGACAGTCAGCTTGGTTCAAGATTTGGGATCCTAAAAGTTAAATATTATGACTTTTCTTCTTAAATGATGACTCTTGTAATACTTTAACCCTATACTAAAAACTATTCCTCAATATAGCCAAAATACTCCGTTTTGAACCCAGTTGCATGGTTACTTTGTTTATTAAGATCTCATGAAACTGAAAGCTTTTTAAACCAGTGTTCAAGCACAGTGATTTCTCATGCAGGTGGCATCTAGAGCTCCACTGGCACCCACATAGCCTGTTTTACAAACCTAAGTTGGACATGTTACATGTTTCCCTGAACCCAAGATAAAATATCCAGAGCACAAAGGGATGGACCTGACAGACAGATGAATGGCTGCATGAGTCAGCAAAGACTAAACATCACTTAACAAGCAGGCAGCAGAGTCTCTCAACACAAACTCCATCTACTGCTCCATTGTGACACACAGTGACTCAGTGCTGGTCCTGCTGTTAGAAAGCCCTTATTTAAAGGGTAGTTGGTAGAACAGCAGGCCTCCTCTGTGGAGTGACTGTCGGTGCAGACTACGCTCTCAGGTCATCTCCACTGTCAGACAAGGAAAGGACAGGTTTTTTTTCTTCTCTATGTCTTTTAGAGGACGTTCTGAGTGGTTTCACCACAGCATCGTAAGGAGGTATATCTGATCAACCTCAGATTTTATCAATGTTTTCCTGTTTATCAAGTGTTTGTCATTCTCTGCTCATAGAAAAATGGTTTAAAGCCACAACCTTCACTCAGTGGCATAAACAATGACATAGTTATGGGACACTTATCATAATAATACTCAATTCTTTTTGAGTTTCAATTTTACTTAGTATTTTTTATGCGCATTTCTTGTCTTGACAGTGGAGCTGATTTGGAATGGATCCCACAGTGGAGGCCTGGAGGCATTAGACTTAATAGGATCCTTCCAATTGATCTACTGATCAACATGCTTGTACAAAGAATAACACATTTTAAATAGATTCATTCATGTTTAAATCGATGTTTTAGCATTCACCTGCTACCATTGCTCGTTCACTCGTTCATTCATCTGCATCAATATATTTTTTGACACATTAGCGCAAACCATGATGCAATTACATAGAAAATGTGATTATATCACTAAGCTTCATCTACTGCTGCCTCGCATAGAAAAAAGAATTGCTCTCTAACCACATTTCCTGATTATGAATCACTGATTATGACCACGCAGTCAGTCAATGCAGTGCATAGCAGGAGGCTTTGTAAGCTCAAGATATGACACAGGAACAAAGGTTGTGCAGAGACATCAAACTACATCCTTTAACTACAATGAAAAGACAGTGGTGTCTGACTCCTCCAGGCTGAGGGCAAAGTGTTCTTTCTGAAGTAGGTCAGCCAACATTCGCCTATCCCTCTCTGTACATGCGTGTTTCAAGGTCACGCAATCTTCTCAGTGTTGTGCATGTGCCTTTTTTTTGTCCCTTGCAAAATGTATTTTTCATTTATCTGATTTAAACTTCTAATAGTATAGTAACCTATATATTGTGACATACACAGAGTGATGGCAATAATATTGTTCAGCATCAATATAATCAAGTAAAATGAAGCAAGATTTTATTATGATAAAGAGATGCTCAACACAGCAAGAATCCATCTTCAGACAAACACCTCTATATGTGTTCATCAGCAGATCAAGTGTGGGTCTATTAACACAGGAAAGGGCTTTGTAATCCAAGCAAATTCCCTGCACCACGCTCTCTGGGTAATTCTAATGAGATAGCTGTCAAACTTAAGTCAGCTGTTTCCAAGGACATTTAGAAAAATCACATGCTGCAAAGGAAAAAAACAGAAAAATAAAAAGCGTGTGAAGGCAATGCAGATCTTTTCCTGGCATTTGACCATTTTTTCAAACATAAATAATAACAATAGCTTAAATTTGTATAGCACCTCTAAAGGTACTCAAGGCCGCTTTACAGAGTTAAGAAAAAAAGTGAAAAAATGAAACTATAAAATAAAATAAATGAAAATAAAACAAATCACAGACAGATAACAGTAAACATGTGAGTAGGAGGGTAGACAAAGTATTCTAGATATGGTGATTCTGCACCATCTATGTTAGCGCGACCAATGCTAAATGTTAAAGGTACCCTGAGGAGTTTTTGCCCACTGGTGACACAGTAAAGCAATGTCTGTGTGGACCCTGGGCTGACGAGCCGTTGCACATGTGACAGCATATGGGAACCAAAATAAATAAAAAACAAGCACGTGTTCTGGTGACTGACACATTATTTTACAAGAGAAGTCAACTCTCTTCAACCCTGCTTCCAGCAGCAGGACGTCGCTGATCGCAGCCCCAAACAGCAAACAGACAAAGTCCGATATTAGAGGACAAACAGAGTGAAGAATCTTGAAGATAAACCAATGATAATAGGAGGTAACATAGACCACAGCTGAGCTATAAGAAGAGAAGATATTGGACATAAATCAATCAAGTGCATGCACATACATATTGATCAAATCAAATGGCTTCCAAATGTGTTGTTAGGCATTTGTTCACATTTTGATACAACTATGTTTATATGGCAGTAATATGTCTTTCAATCATCCAGTTCAGGTTTACATTCAATTCTCCACAGGGTACCTTACAGGTGAGATAAGTTCAAGAACCAAATCAGTAGGGTTTGCTCTCAACTTAGAATTGAAAGTGTTCATATAACATGGCATTAAACATCACCCCGAGTCTACATGAACAAAGCCAATTGATCGAACACATATTTAGGTCCGATGACACGGGAAGGGATTTCAGAATAACAACAACCAAGCTCACGCAAGTCTGAGGGTTCGTAAATGAAATGGCAAAATAAAAAACACTGTAATTTTGTACAGCACAGGCCCCCAAAGGCCTGTTAGCTTAATTAATTGTCTAATGTTAATTAATGCTGCCAAATAGCCCACCTCTCCAGAGGGTATCTGCAGGACACACTCACACAGCCACAAATGTTATAATGTAACAATTGGTTAACACAATAATATACAGTAGAAATATTCGAATACAAAGATCACTTCCTTCATATAACAGCCGGGGTCCTTACAACCACCATCCTATTCAAGAGCTGCTGTTGCTACAAATAAAGTTTCCTATTGTCGAGGCAAGTAAGTAAAACAATACAAAGAGCTTTCTGTCCACATGCATGTTACATGTTATTGGGATGTCCCAGTGTAACAGGTGCATTCAGTGTCTCCACACGTGGTGGAAATGGTCATACATGCTGAAGTCAATCATACACGTTTGTCAGGATTTGTGAGTTATGTTGTGTTACTGCAAACAGTCTGAGCCCGAGCAGCTTAACGTTAGCTCGAGATAAGAGGAGGATGACATTAGCTCGCCGGCTAACGTCCGTAGGCCCGGTCTTTAACAAACACAACAATAAGACATATTGGCTGAAAGTGTCAATGTAGTTTATCGCTAAATTGTCGGTTGTCTCGAATCGTTGTGTGATATTAAGTGATGGAGACTCGCTGCTCTCAGTTTGATGGTTTCTCTGCTCCTCCAGCTGCTAGCACTACAGGCTAAGGCGGTGCACCGGGGGGGCGTTCGTTTCACCTCAGGGTGCACACCGGTGCAGCTGAGCGGGGCGAGGTAACAGTGCCGCGTTTGCTTTACTTGCAGAGGCATCAGTGTCTCATATTGATTGTGCAGAGCCAGACTGGCCTCCAGTTCCTCCACAGCTGCAGATATCGGCCCTACTTCATATTTAAAGTCTGCTGTTTGAATATTGAATATATTGATAAGCTTTATTGTTGAATATACTTTTTACATACTGTATTATAATGCACATATTTTTACAAACTCTTATACTTTATATTTTGCCTTTCTATTTATTGCTATTGTCTTGGTCTGTGTATATTTTTACTTTTGGCTGAAGCGACTGTCACAAAACCCATTTCCCTCCCAGGGATATATCAAGTATTTTTGATTCTGATGCCAGTAAAATTAAAAAGTAAAAGACCAGACTCATGAGAGTAATTACTGGGTTTATGGTTTTTCACCATAAAACTGCGTGCATCCTAATCTGGACTTGTATCTTGAATCGTCGTAACCAAATTTCACGCACACATTATTGACAGAGCCATGAATAACATGGCATCCATTTGTCATAACTAGTTCTTCTACAAATATTACATCTTACCAACTTCCTCAAAACCCATACTGCTGACAAACCGGACATGAGACAGTCATCGCAGTGTTGTGATGTAGTGCAGCGCTGGAACCAGCTGTCGGATGGTCTGAAGAATGGCCCATCTAATGCAGTTTTTAAAACCAAACTGAAACATTTTTTGAATCCACAAGTTACTTAAAATAAACTATTTTACAAGGCCATGCTGTTATTGTATCATATTCTTTTTGTATCACTTCACACAGTTCTAGCTACTTCATTTGTATTGCTTTTCTCCCTCAACTTATTTTTTACTTCTTGTACAGATTTCATTTTTATCTCCACTTGACCTCTTTTAAAATAGTTGTAAACTCTGCTTCCTGATTCTAAACTGGTTTCTTCTAAACGTGTCTCTTTATTGTCCCTGTGCAGCTCTTTTAGTCCACCTCTGTGAAACTTTCCTCACAGGTATGAGAGGCTCAAAGAGGGGGAGTTAGGATTGGAGATGTGTTGCTGACCATCTGTCACACACCACCAGGCTTTAATCACACCTCAGCAGTCTTGTATTTCAGGCTGGTGTTGAGCTACAGCTCCTCCAGTGCAGGTTTGCACCAGACAACATCTCTCCTCTTTCTATAGGTAACAACATCCAGTGCTTCCTGACGACGGTCTGCTCAGTCAGCTGATACTGTCATTCATTTAGCATGTCCTGGTTTCACCGCTGTGGCATAATAAAATATGTGCTTGTCAGATCTGGGTGTTGTCTCTGAGGTGGAACCTGAACACGGTAATTACACAGCAACGGCAATAAAAAAATAAAAGCATCACTCACATGTAAATACACTTAACGTCGCCCACCCAGGCTGTCCAGGGGCTCAAAACAGGCGCTTACTCGCCATCCGTCCACTCAGGCTGTCAGTTAGCATCCCGGTTAGCCTCCCAAGCTAATAAAAAAAAAAAATAACCATCTCCTCAGCCACGGTTCGCTTCAGGCGACCGGGGAACGGCGACACAACCAACCGTAAACCACCCCCCCTGTCCACCGACCGTGAGCCGTGCGAGGGCCGAGGGCCTCGGACACGCGATTCATTCAACGAGCAGCTCGCGGAGGACGATGGACGAGTGTTTAGCCAGCGTGAACTTACATGAGCGTGGAGAGGATTGTGTTGATGACCGTTCATTTCTCCCAACGGCGGAACACTCCCACGGTGACGTCAAATAGCGTGCTCGACGTCAGAACAGCTGAGCCGCACACAGGCAGCTCACCGGCGGAGCGCATCAGGAGCCGGTCCGGTCGGTTGCTGTGTTTGAGAACTGGGTGTTCGTCTGTGGTTGTGTTTGCACCGAGGAGACTGTAAGGGATCCGGCGCTGTGCGTGGATCGTGCTGCAGGTTTTAAAATGTAATCGTACGTGAATAAGTCTACAATAAATAACTGTTTATAAGTAGATGATACTTTCATTAAAAACAAAAAAACAAAAACCAGCACAAGTGTTTCAAGACGAACGCGTATTGGCTGAGACAATGTCACGTGAGACGAGATGCGCGAGAGACACGCACATGATCCATATTGACGTGCATCATAATATTAACATATGAATCTATGTTCATTCATGTGACGGAATGTTTGTTGTTAAGTTGTTTTCGTTGCTGATTTCTATTTAACAAATGTTTTTTTTCTTCAGACTTATAAAAATGTTCGAAATAAGCTGAACCAAACTAAAGTAAACAGGTGCACTACACTGATTATCACTAAAAGATGAAATGATCGTGCATTAGGGGGACTTTGGTATAATTGATGCTGCTGGGATCATGTTAGTTATTTAAGGGTTAAAGGGAAGTTACAGTCCACACAAAAAAAACTAAACGTTTTACTGATTAGGTATTTGGCACAACATTTATATTGGAGCATTTCAATGCAACCAAACCATCCTGAATTTTACTCCAAGCAGTGTGGCCAAGGTGTTGGAAAACAATTAGGCTTAAGCCATTAATACATTAGTGGATTAAAACAAAATACATGATTCATGATGATGTAAATTAAATAATAGATTAATAAAAAGCTTTTTAGCCCTCTATAGTTGCATTTCAACCCCTGGACTAGGAACCTGAATTTTTGACAAGGGTCAAAACTCAGCATTGAAGAAATCTTTTATACCCCTCAAAAAGCATACTCCAAAATACAAACAAACAAAAACCAAAAAAGTATACTTGCCCTGTTGCCTCTTATTGATATCATGGAGCTTCACAAGAAGGCCAAAACAATTAGTTTGAAGAAGTCACTGTTTCGTAGAAATTGTAGTGGGCTCTTTTCATGGTTTTTAAGTCAGTGGACACCAAATTTGGAGATTTGAGTCACACCCCTGAATGTCTTTAATTACCAATACTTCAGATAAGACAACAAATAAACATACATATTCAGGCAATGGTTGTGTATCTCAAGTTGCCCTTTATTTCCCCTTTAAGAAAATGTACATTTTGAATCCTTGCTAAATGCATGACAAGAAATTCAAGTTGCTAGCCCTGTAGCAACATAGCAGTTGATTTCCATCAAGTAGGAAAGGATCCTTGGAAAGTGATTATTCCAGTTTTACAAGCCAAATCCAGGTTAATCATCATCATCATTATCATCTGTGAGACTGTAATGCTCCTGGGGGTCATTAGCAGACCATTTACCAGGTTTTGGTGGCCTCTGGTGAGAAGGGAAATAGTAATATGGAGGCACAGCATAGTACATAGGCTGGTGTCCTTGCTGATTAAATGGAGCTGAGTTTGTAAGAGGTGTGGTTGCAGGATCAGGAAATACAGGCATGGGAGCCTGCTGAGGTGCATGATATTGCATATAAGGGTGTGGAACATAAAAGGGCTTTTGAACAGCAGGCTTGAGGGTGGTGGCTGCAGGGGTGGTAGGAGCAGCAGTTGGAGATGGAGTAGCTAGTCTTTGAGGGGGATACCTTGGTGGTGGATACAACACAGGGACCTGGTAGATCTGAGGATACAGAGGTTGTGGTTTGTGCTGCTGGGGCACAGGTTTTTGATTTGGAACCGTTTGGGGCGGGCCTTCTGGAGGCTTTGGGAGTTCAGGGAATGGGAGGAAGTGATACTGAGGTGGCAGTAGGAACTGAGGCACCTGGGGATCAGGCTTCCCATCATATTGAGACTGTGGCAACTGAGGTAACTCAGTAGCAGCAGCAGTGTTTTTATTAGGAGTAGACTGTGTTGGTGGTACAGGTCTGGGAAAGAAGTTATACTGAGGCCACTGTGGATACTGTGCAGGACCTGAGGGATACTGCATCCATTGGGGTAGTGGTGCCACTGTACTCATGGTAGGAGCAGGGGTGTCTGCTGGAGGAGTGGGCACAGGAAATACTGGGTATTGTGGAAACTGAGGGAACTGAGGGAACTGCAAGATTGGACTACTGTCACTAGGGGGTGTAGTTGTTGATGTGGTTGGTTTAATTTCAGATAATAAGGGGCATGTGACTAAGAGCTCCACATCCACCAAGAGAAGAGAAAGCAAATACTCCTCATCCTGCAAGGAAAGAAACTGGGTAAATCCAAAGCATGCATGCATCTCAGTGTTTTACCACAAGGGCATCCACAATACCTTGATCTCTATGCACAGGCCTCTGTTGTAGGGTGCAGTGAGTGTCAATCCTCCAGATAACGAGTCAACAGCAATTCCACAACTGCCACAGACTGATGACAGAGACACCCATGCACCAGAGACTGCAACAGTTTTCATATCAAATTAGAAAACTGACAGAAGCATTCTGTAAATCAAGAAAATAGCAATATGTCAAGTCACCTACCTTTTACTTTGAGTTCATTTGCTGCAATACCCCCAATCTTCACCACCATTCCAGTTGGGAAGCAGGAAACAGAAGGTGGTGGTAGCACAGCAGGGCAGGACATGGTCATGGGTTTCCCCCATAAACGCAGTGGTAGTACATAGTCACCACCCTGTGATATTAAAAATAAAAAAAATTAGTGGAAAAAAGGGGCAAAGAAAGTAAAAAAGTTTAGGTCAGTTAAAAGATGGTGGTGACAAAGCTACCATTCTCAACTGAATTACCCACTATGTCTGAGTTGTTCTTTTAAATCAAGATCCATCAGTTATTCACTGGGGAATTGGTGAGAATTTTATAAAATGCCCTACAAGTTAAAGAAAGTGATTTTAAAAAATAAAACAAAACGTGTCTTGATCTGCACCAAAGCTTGATGGGGTCCTTTCTAGTCCCATTGCCCAACCTCTTACGTTTCGTGGAAATCGTTTTAGTTTTTGTATCATCCTGCTGACAAATAAACCAAGAAACAAGGGTGACATCATAAAATAACGTCCTGGGGAGAGGTAATTAACAAAAGTAGATTCACTCAGGGAGTGCTGTTAAGACCAAATTATAAATATACTTTCAATTGCAGGTATCCATACAGACTAAGACTTGCATGTTTGCAGATTATTTTAAAAGACCAAATTAGTTACTATGACTATCAACACAAGAAATGAACCTTACCTGTTGGGTGACATGGCAGCTGTGGTAGGGTGCAGCAAAAGCCACATGCCTGCGGGACCTCTTCACAGAGGAGCCACAGCTGGAGGACATTCGAGACAGAGGGGTAAGAGGTCCCACACCTGTTTGTCATTAGAACCATGTTGAAACGGTGACAGCGTCGTGCGTTCCAGCATTGAAAAACAATTTACTTCGAAACTTACCACTATTCACAAGAACGTGAGGAGCTCCTACCCGTCTGACCTTCAGAGTCATCAAGTTGTCACTGCATTGTACTGATGGATCCAGATGCTTGAGTTTTGCTCCCATCAAACTGTGCAACACTGGAAACACAAGCACAAACTCAATCTGTTGATGGACGTCACAGGTTTGTCATTATAAACTACAAAATTTAACCAAATTCATTCACCAACTCTGAACAGATATTATATTAAGCTTCCAAAAACATATTCTCATATTAGGATCCATGCAAAGTTGTTTTGGTATTCAGGTTTCATCTGCCAACTCTGCAGCTGTGGGTTGGAGATAGTAGCTGACTGTACATTGTCCATTCCCAGTAAAAATGTGATACATTTGAGAATGTTCATTTGTACTGTTTTAAACAGAATCTGGCAAATTTCACACAGCTAACTTGTTTGATGTATGAGGGATTTTTCTCTCCCTTCAAGTCCAAATCAAAATTCAACACCCATAAGATTTATAGTATGAAAAGATGCACTACAGTATATAGATGTTAGGATATTTAGCACAGTCTTTGAAAATATAATGATTGATACATTTCTTAAGCCCATTTAAATTAAAAACAAATTTCAGACCTTACTGACATTAAGAGACATTTTGTCATCAGTCAGATTCTTTAAGTTGCATCATTCAGAGACAGATGATCTGTAACTTACCAGGAGCCACGTTTTGATCCCCCTCTTTATCAAACTTGAAGGTGAGGGATCCGTATCGAGTTGGGAGCGCAGATCCATGTTGTCCATCATCAGACAACACACTCCTGAAGTGAAGTCTGCCTTGTAACGCAGGCAAAGCTCCTAAATCAACAGCTTGTCCATTAAAACCTTTTAAACACACTAGAGTCGCTGTCACTACAAAGAGCAGCATATCATTTCTGAAAGGCATCCAACCTCTGACAATGAGCGCACTTTACGCATGTGCTGTGTGTAAAACTGTTGATAAGCTAAACACTGAGGTTGTCACTGTGTGGATGTGCCACACTTAAAGGCTTCTCCTCAGTGCTGCTTAATTGACTAGCCAATCACAGGCAGCCAGGTCTGAGGAGCTGAGGAGAAGCAGGTGATGATCCATCATGTGACACATGAATGAGAAGTGGAAAGAAGAGGGAAACTGAAGAGCAGCTTTATTTCAGCATGTTCTGTAACAATAACCGACTGTTTTCTGATCCTGCTTTACATTAACTTGGCTGAGAGTCTCAATCTCAATTTATATTTAATGTAACTACATATAGAGTAAGTTCATATTAAAAAATGTTTTTGAGAAAATAAGTTACAAATATCAATTCTCATTACTTTAACCAAAACTTGATTTGACCTTTGACCTCAGAATGGTACTCTGGTGAGACAGAACTGAAAGCGTAAAGATGCTTGCTGTGATCAGTTCTACTAAAAAGGCATTTAAGATTAAAGTAACTTTTTTCCAGATAGTTGATTTATAAAAAGCAATGACTGTGACTTTGAATGATTCAAAACATTGCTTTATTTACAACAAAGTGAAAACTTCCAATCATGTTGCAGTGGTAACTTCACATATAACCAGAGACACTTACTTTTAACAGTTACAACATAAATCTGATGCAGGACAGATGTTGACTCATATGATGAGAATCTGTTTTGTCCTGCATAACATCGGCATATACAAAAAAAACATTATTCATCTCGCATTATTAGAAAGTCATAATATCTAGTATTTCCTGCCATTTCTATTCATTTAAATGTTTTTAAGCATTTAACGTATAAAAATTGTATCAGAAGATCCAAAGAAAGTTAAAGCCTTATCTTTTCCAAACTTGTGAAATCAAGAGTTACATGTGCATACCACTCCAAGCATTCTTCAGTTCAAGACCAAATTAGATTAACAAAAGTAAATACTTTTTGCATGCATAAGGTCCATTTCTTGCAGAAGCATTACTTTCTAGAGTGATAATGTCTTTTTATGAGGCCTTTATATCCACATGGGGAGCTGGTGCTCTTCCATGGAGTCCGCCATCTTGCACCACAATGTTTCTACAGTAGCTTAGAACGGACAAAACAAACACTGGCTCGAGAGATAGCCTTTCACAAAATTAGGTTACCTGAAGGCCACCGTAGGTTCTCCTATATGAGGTGAGGGGTGTTGGTAGCAATCTGCAACTTCACCACTAGAAACTATTTAAATCTAGACACTGAACCTTCAAATTTAGAGGTCTGTGACATCATCAGACCAGTCATACTGATGCAGCGTTGCTGACAGCACTGAATTAAACTCTCCTTCCTTATAGACACTGGTTTGAGACCCAATGCTTCCACTGTAATCAGCTGTAGCACTGGGTGACAGTATTTGATCATTGACTTGGAAATGATTAAGTGACGCAATAAGACTCTGGATCCAACATCCACCCATATCTAACATAAGTTGGAGGGAAAGTTGTTTTGTCCCCATTATTGGCTTCTGTGTGAGTCCAAGAGGTCGGTGTTGAGAACAGGCCTCTTGCTACAAGCTGTTCATGGTGAAGGGCATTGTCAATGCTGCGCCTGAGGTTGATAGGAGACGGGGGCCGCATGTCAAATTCTATCAGTGAAAGAATACATTCATGTTCCCCTACTTTTTGCAACAGTAGTACAGGCTGAGGGTCTGAGATGCTATTGTTAACTGGATCAGGCTTGTATTCTACTGTAAGGTTAGATGGCTGGTCATCATACGGGCACATAATGTTATTACTGACATTTGCTCTAGACAGGTTATATTTTGCCCAGTTATTCGGCATCAAGTCTTCCAAGGTTGTCTCAGATTTTCTCAGTGGCCATTTTCGCACATTGGCCAGGAAACTACACCACAAGCATTTTTCCTCCACCCCTTGAGACATCTCAAATCTGATAGGCCAATGAGCAGCCCTTGACTGTCCATTAGAGGGCATCCAGAAGATCCAGGATCCCAGGACAAGCAAAGAGAAACCCCAGGATAACTCAAGGATTCTCGCCCAAAACTGACTAAGCCACCAGCCCCAGCCAAAGCGCCTCCAGTTCCCCAGTAAACCATAAAGCCAGAGGAGACTATACATCTGAAGGCTGCAGCAGAGAACCCCGAAGAAGGCACACACTGCTGTTACCCGCTTTGCTCGCCTGTCAATCCTGTAAGAAGGAAACCACTGAGGCACAGATGACCTGAGGAAGGGATCTCGATAAGAGAGAGACTTGGTGAGGATTCCTATGCAGAATGGAAGGCCCCAGCAGAGGGAGAGTGTCTGCAGCAACAGAGGGAGAGCAGGGCATAAAGTTAAGGAGTATAGGTCTGCTACAAGTAATGGAGTGCAATGTGATATAGCCAGCCCTCCAACGACCCATGGGCGTTGCAGCTTTGGAGGAAAAAAGAATAATTTCAACCCTTCCAGTGTAACCAGGGCGAGGGCAACCTGTGCCCACAGAAGAAGCTGGAGAGGAACATTATGGAGTGCTGCTAGAGTGGCACGGGAGAGAATCTGATGGGTACCATAAGGATCAAGTAGCAGGAGGACCCCACGCAAGGTACCACCCATAACTAGGAGACTGTTCACCAGGGTCAGGGTATGACAGAGGGAATGAGGGAGGGTGCACGCACTGGCCATTCCCAAAACTGCCAGGACTGCCATCAGTATGAAAAGGCTGGCACATCCAAAGACATGTAGTTCCCAGGCGAATGCCAGCGTTCGGCTCATGTCGTCCCAGAGCAGATTGGTGCCATTCTGGTTTTTAAGAACAACACAAGGCCTAAGACCGAGCACACAGGGACCTCCAGGTTCATGCGGGTTGCGATTTGTCACTGAAGTAAAGACATTTGTTTGGACGGGGTGTTTAAGGCTGTCACCACCTGAAAGAGAATGGAAGAAAGAAATGAGAAAAGACTTGGATACAGAATAATGAATCCATCCTTTATCAATACCGCTTATCCTTTTAGAATCGCAGGGGGAGCACATGTTCACTTACCATCCAGAGAGTCATCCTTTCCTATGGATGTAAGAGTCTCTTTGAACTGTCCCTCAGCTGTCATGTGACTGCCCTTCAAGAAAGCTGACCCTGAGATGACTTGCACTCTGGGGTGAACGTGTGCTGTTATTGAAGTATTAGCTTTGTCAGCTCCTCTGTCCTGGGCCCGTAAGTGGTGTAGTGAAAGTTCTTGTGCTCTAGTTAAAGTGATTCCAGGTCCAGGATGGTTTCTATCACTGGTTCCCTCATGCCCCACTGGAATGTGAGTTTTATTGATAAGTTGAGGTGATGCACTGTCTTCATTATGTCTGCTGCCTTCCACAGAATCACTGGCCATGCTGAAGGTAGTTTTGTTTCTGTCCATGCTTCGATTTATTTGCACTGAATCAGAGTTATCCAGTGAATATGAAGTTTGAATTAGACCTCCAAGTGAAAAGAGACACTCAATTAATATAATGAAGAGCACAGTGGAACCTTCCATTTTTTGGCACTGAAACGTAAATCCCAAAACCTGCAGAAAAACCAAGAAGTAATATTATATCATATTTTGAGCTACAGGGTATTTCACATAGTTTTTAAAAAGTTGATAGGAGAGAGACTTTGGATGTTAAGTAAAGGTAAAGGAGTCATACAGAATCCCAAATTACGAATCTGGAGGTTCAATCTTGTAAAGGACATTAATCCCCTTGAGTAATCCTGTGGGACTTCACACTCCACAACATCTGTGGACAAAACAGCTTGGCAAAACTACAGCATAAGCCAATCAGATCTATCTGTGCAAAGTGGGGCCCAGACATCAAGCTGCCACTTCAATTAACCACAGTTGAAAATAGAAAATAAATAGATAATAATAAATAGAAAATCATATAGGAGACGATAAAGCTCAAGTATCGTGTAAAATAATATTTTTAGCATAATGTTTTCTTGAGTTTTGATGATAAATTAATGTTGTTTCTGTTTCTGTTTACTTTTACTCGGCTCGAAACATATAAACCACAAGATTAACAAATACAGCATGTCCTGACTTACTGTGAAATTATTCAATTAACATTTTTAAAATGGTGGATCAACAACTGCAAATGTATTAAAAAGCTTGTCATGGAGGGCTGTAGTGGACTGTCTAGTTATTTCACAACATTCCCAAAACACGTTGCCAAAACAATTTGGGCTGTAAACTAATTCACCCCCCCCCCCTTCATTATTGCCAGATAATTCAGATATACCTGTGATTCCTTGTGTCCTGCTTCCTTTTAATGCCTCATGCATTGCACTCCATCTCTTGCTGCAGTAAAAGCGTCCGTAACAACAGATTTCTTGAGTAGGAGATGAAGAGCGTCAGAGTGAGAACCGAATAGAGTGGATTTACCCACATGCTCACAGCTATATAGTCTTCAAGCTGACGTCCTGTTGCAGCACCGGCTGGTGACTTGGCAGTCTCCCATCATGATGTCATCTGTAAACACAAAGAGTGGGGCCTAAATACCAGGGGTCACTTCCACAAAAAATGCTTGTATAAATATCTACCAGGTTATTGTCTTCACATAAGGTGATTTAAAAAGGTAAATAGTTAATAACAGTTCACTGCCTCTTTCTACAGCAGTTGTGTTGAGGTAAATCCCTTCTGAAAAGGATTACATTAAGATTCTTACAGTGCCACAAAGTCACATGAAGTGACACTGAGCAGCCAGATAGCCACGTACACTCTGACGGTCTTATTAATTTGGAAAGTATTTGCAAGGTCTGATGCTAAACATAACATGGCTAATGAACAGAATATGGAATGCATAACATATGAAATATCTATATATATACATATATATTACAATATATCAATGGGATGTAAAAGGCATGTCGTTTTGAAAAAGACATGAATATACATGTGTAACTACCACCACCATTCCCACCAGAGAGCAGAACCTCAGCTCCTCTGCAGTGAGTGTGGGAATTAACTCTTTCCTCTCCAGTGTGTCAGGGGCACAGCCCATGCTTACAGTGCATCTGTCGTGGTCCACCTTAAGATGGGCGAGAGGCAGTTTGTTGTGGAGCGAGCAGGGGGAGGCCCTCAGCGGCACATGCCTGGCTCTTTAAGGCAGACTGGGGAGGTTAGATCTTGTTAAAGGCACATGCGTTCAAATGTGTGCCAGGCCCGGTTCACTTTGTGGTCAATTTCAAATGTGTTGTGATTGGTATGGATGGACAATTATAGTGATGGAGGAACATAAAGAGGAGGTAGTCTGACAACAGTGAGACCTTTATTTTATTTTATCAGCACTTTTATCCACACCTCATAGACAATGTGACCTGTAATATAAACACAAATGGAGACTAGATTTTGAGAATAGCCTGCACTTGATGCTGTCATTCAGATTTACTATCCATCCATTTATCTATCTATCTATCTTTCTACATATCTATCTATCTGTCTATCTATCTATCTATCTATCTACATATCTATCTGTCTATCTACATATCTATCTGTCTATCTACATATCTATCTGTCTATCTACATATCTATGTATCTCTCTATCTATCGATGTATTTATCTCTCTATCTTTCTGTGTGTCTGTATGTATATCTATCTATCTACATATCTATCTATCTATCTATCTATCCATCTGTCTGTCTCTCTGTATGTATGCATTATGGGTCTGTCTGTCTATCTATTTACATATCTATATATCGGTCTATCTATCTATATATACATATATATATATTTCATTACATGCTGTAAACTGTGATTATCTGCTGTGTCCATGACAATAAACATCTTGAATATCTATCTATCTATGTCTCTATATATCTGTCTATCTTTATGTCTGTATACATATCGATCTATCGTTCAGTAAATAAAAACAATGACATGTGATAGATAATAAGTACATGTGTAGATATTATGGTACTCGTGGTATTTTGGTGATGATCTGGCCCGTTCAAACAGAAACATTATGAAATCTGACGAGGCTCCACCACAGCATGTGTGTTGAATTGTGCACATGTTGTGTTTTCAGTGTGGATCATGTCAGCAGCAGAGATCCACATGTGTTGGTCGTGCAGTGGGCTGGAGGGGGCTGATGTTAGCAGGACAGGCCGCCGCCTCGCACATCATCAGTCTGAAGAGGAGTCGCGTCGATCTCGGGGCCTTTACTTCCGTCGTTTAATATCCCGCTGGATAAACACCGAGGGCCCGCTGCCGTCCGTGTGTTTGGGCGGTGCAGGGTGTAGTAACGCTACCCGCGATTCCTCTGGACAAATCAATCCGAGCTCTGCTGGAGCTTTGGGAAACTTATTGTGTTTTTTTGTTCTACGCACCACAGCCTGGATCTCAGCTCAGCCCCTGAAACAAGCAGACGTCAGAGACCTCGCCTGCCTGCCTGCCGCCGCTTCTTAATTTTATCTAATCGCAGCATTGTTTGTGGGGATTTCCACCGCTGCCACATGCACTATGTGGCGGGGTGAGTGGCACTCTGCCTGGTAGCTGTTCGACGTTTATCGGCTTTTTAGTTTTAAACACCGTGCCTTGGCGGAAAGAAGAGGATTTCGTTTTATTTAAGGTAGCATGACGGGATCCAGAGCCATCGAGCTAGCAGTAGCACCGCGGTTAGCTAGCTCGCTAGCCCCGTGCAACTGCAATGAATGGACTGTTTATGTTGGTGTTTGTTAACGCGCACTGTGTTATAAATACACGGTGTATATTTATAAAACGTCACTTTGGTATTTGACGGTGTTTGAATACAGTTATTGAGGCAAATATTCGCGCGTGTTGTGACAAAACACTGCCTAGCTAAGTGTGAAGCTAGCCTGCTAACAACTAGCTAACGTAGAGGCTGTTATTATACGAGAACTAAAAATGTCTGGTGATAATAATATCGGTGCTTTGATACTGGTTCAAGCACATAATGGAAATAAGTATCTTATAATACACATGTGCTTGTATGTGTGCTGTCTGTGTGACTTATGTTTAAATTACTGAGAAGTTGACGCGGAGCAGACATTGTATCACAAGTTAAAATGCACTTTGTCCCTTGTCAATCCTCGCACCCTATTAAATGAGCAGCTATTGAAATGATACTTTTAAAGTTCATTATGTTGTGCTTATATAATTGTAGGTC
Source organism: Paralichthys olivaceus (assembly GCF_024713975.1). Lineage (NCBI taxonomy): Eukaryota > Metazoa > Chordata > Actinopteri > Pleuronectiformes > Paralichthyidae > Paralichthys > Paralichthys olivaceus. The sequence continues at coordinate 13,598,502 of NC_091094.1, forward strand.
TAAGAGTAAACAGCTGCCTCCTCTTCATCACAAAGATCTCCATTAAAACTTTCATTGCAGCTCATTGTGGATATGTGGTGTTTGGGACTTGAAGCATTTCAAGTGTTTTTCAGATCCATTCTCTTCTCTCCTCAGGTCAAAGTGACAATGAATGAGCAGGACAGTGGGGTGGTGTCCTTCGATGAGTATGTGCGGCAGAAGGCCCGCACTGTTCCCCAGCACAGGATGAAGGAGTTCCTGGACTGTCTTGCCAAAGGCCCTGAGGTGCTGCAGGAGTTCAACCAGCAGGAAGGTGCCGCCACCACCACAGCCATGGTGTACCAGCAGCAGGACGCCAACTGCATCTACACAGACAGCACAGAGGTGGCAGGGTCGCTCCTAGAGCTGGCTTGCCCGGTAAGATCCTTTTCTTAGAATGGTTACCGTCTTTGAACATGTTATCACAGTTTATCTATCTGCTACACGGCCCATATATACTTATTAGATATATGTTTTACAATAGGTAAAGGTGACTTCTGCAGAGATTTCACCTCAGCTGTCTGTGCACCAGGGGTCTGATCAGCAGCTCCAAGTGCAGGTTGGTTTATAGCCAGTATCTGTTTCTCATCAACTTTACAAGCCAGATGGGGCAGAGTGGAGGGCCCCAGAAACGCAGTCGTTGCTCACTGTGTAGAGTAAAACAGATTAAATAGCAGTGTGATGTTTAATAGCCTTTGTTACATTAATTGCAGTTTGAGTTAGGTGGGTTTTTTTGCCAGCTCTGAAACCTGAATCCACTTACTGTTGAGAAAAGATGCAAGATTCAAATTCAAAACAAAAATAGTAGATATCCTTTTTTCCCCTATTTACAGTATAGCTGATACACTATAATACGGAACAGTCAAAGTACATGAAGCACAATCACTTCCTTTTATTTATTCTACTCTATTATTTATTCACTTCATGGTTAACCATACCTCTTCCCTACTTGCTGTTTGGAGAAATGTCTGTAGCTACACATTGAATTAGGATCAGTCATTCAGTTTCTCAACTCCTGCACCATCTTTTCCTGTGTGTCTGTAAATTTATAAATATTATTATTAGGATAAGATTCTTTAACACACTTTATTATCTTTCTGTGGAGAAGAATGTTTATTTGACAAATTACGCTGATACCCTGTCTGTTAATTGTTTTTGTATAATTGAAGCTTAACTCATTTAAATGAATTCATGGTCTTCGTGGAATTGTTCATAATTTGTCAGTGAACTGTGAAGTATATTATTTCTAACTCGTGTGTTTATTTTTCTTGCTACCCCTCTATACCAGGTTCAGATCCAGGAACAGCAGGGCCAAACCATCAGCCAGGTTCTTCAGGTGGCCTCGCCCTCTCCGCAGGACCTGCAGGGAATCTCTACAGCTCAGTTCATCCAGCATGGAGATCTCACAGAGGAGCAGCAACAGCAGGTGCAGTTTTGATATCAGTCACTCATATCAAGTGCATCCATGTGATGTTTTTTTAATACAATGCTGTCTGTTACAGATTCAGGCACAGCTGGTTGCAGCTGTAAGCGGAGGACAACAAATCCAGTTACAAGGAACACAACATATTCAGCTGCCAGGGGGGCAGCAAATTCAGCTTCAGGCTGGACAACATATTCAGTTACAAGGAGGCCAACATATACAATTGCAAGGTGGACAACAAATTCAGCTACAAGATGGCCAACAGATTCAGATCCAGACCATAGAGGCCATGTCTCCTACCCATCAACAGGACTCTCCTAGGGAGGCAGACAGGAGGTCTGGTTCTGCCTCCGCTGTTCTCCAACCTGCCAAGAAACGTAAGGTGGATGTCCCTCTCGCTGTTTCCTATGCTGTTCCACAGGGTCAGCAAGTGGCTACTGTTCTGGCCATCCCTCAAGGGCAACAGCAAAGCTATGTGTCGCTACGACCAGATTTGCTCACTGTTGACAGTGCTCAGCTGTTCAGCACCACAGGGACAATCACAGGTCCCACAGGTGAGACCTGGACCATCCCTGTGTACTCTGCGCCACAACAGCAGGGTGTAACTCACATTACTTTACCACAGGAAACGTACAGCACAGTGCAAGTTACCACCACCAACGGTAAGGACAAAATGTCCCCCAGTTCCCTCTCAAGGTCTACAGATGTGCAGTTGGCCTCCGCTGGGACACAGGAAGAAATAGTACAGACCCTGTTTCCAGCGCAGTTCATGAACGGGAACATTCACAACCTTGTGGCAGTGCAGGCTGTAGGAGGGACTTACAACACTACCCAGTCGGTACACATATGGGACCCAAATCAACAACAGAGTCAAGGAGAAGAGGGGCAAGAACAGCAGCTCCATCTGCAGGTTAGAATACAATTTTACTAACAGACAGACTGTAGACCTGCAATTTAGTTTGTCCTATGCTTTGTACTATGTTTTTCCAAAGCTCAGTGAATATGGAGGATAAAAAATAATATAGAAGTAACCCAAACTTGTGGCATATATGTATCTTTGTAGTCCAGAAATGAAGGATCAGTTTTGGAAATCTACTAATTCAACTCTCTTATAGTGTTTGAGACCTTCCTAATACATCTTGGTTTTTCTATTAATATAATGGAACTATTACATTAAATAAAAACTATGCATGGATTATTTCTACTTCTGTTATCTAGAGGTGTGATATACCATTGCTGCCCTCTTTCCCACAAAGCATTAACCTTTTTTTTGTGCAGGGTCAAGTACAGACGGAGGCTGAAGCTGAACCGCCCACTGAAATTCTGGTTCCTGTCTGTCTTAAGCCAGAGGAGGGCCTGGAGGTCTGGCGCCTTTGGGCAAAACGAAAAAACATAGAGTTAAGCAAGCAGGAAAAAACCCGGCTTGCGCCAATAGGACGTAAGTCAATAGTTTTATCATACATTGACAACACTGCTGATATATTTCGTGATATGTACTAACACCACCAGAAGCAATACAGTTTCATTTTTTCTGATTCATGAGCTGGTCATGAAGTACTTCTTTTAACTGTCCTACTTGTAACTGAGAAATTAGCGAGTGAATTCTGCCTGTGTTCATCTCTCTGTGGTTGTGTCCAGGTCGTCAGCCGCTGCGTTTTCAAGAAGACTTGGTGTCCAGTGCTGTAGCCGAGCTAAACCTGGGTCTTTCCCTGATGACGCAGGAGGCACGTGGATCAGAAGAAGAAGAATTTGCCCCTGACGTTCTGTATTATGTATTCTTGTGTATACAAAAGGTTAGTACCACCCTGTTTGAACATAAAGATTGTTTTACTTTCCAAAAATCAGATCATAATGTGTATATGCTTCATTTTATAGTATCTTTCGGACAACGGACGTGTGGATGATATTTTCTCTGATCCATATTACACACGTTTCTGTGGGTCTTTACACAACATCCTTGATGGTTGGAAACCAAGTGTCCACCCATTAGGTAAGAAAGAATCAACATGTACCCTTGTTTTGTTTTTGTACTTATTTTTGCATTTTAATCTTAGGTTACATCATTCCAAGTCATGTAACAGAGGAGATGCTGTGGGAGTGTAAACAGCTCGGTGCACATTCACCAGCCACACTCCTCACTACCCTAATGTACTTCAATACAAAGTGAGTAACCACCAATAAATGACCCCAATCTGCTCTCTATGATGATACAGTCATGTTTTTCTGATGTAAATATACGTGTTTCTTTGTTACAGGTATTTCTGCCTGATGACGCCTGAACAGCACATGAAAGTAGCTTTCTCTAAGGTCCTCAGACACACGAGGAAGAACCCCACTAATGCCAAGGACAAAGCAACCAGCATCCGCCTTCTCAAAGGACAAGGTCCACACAGTGCCGGACAGAAAGGTGCCCGGTGCAGTTCACCTCAGTCGAAGTCTTTCTTGGAATTGTTGCCTTTGAGAAGCAGAAACTGCTGACGCTGATTATATTGTGACATCTGTTTCAGGAACTGACGACATGTACGAAGAACAGATTGAAGATCCGGATAATCCACTTCGCTGTCCCATTAAACTTTATGACTTTTACCTCTTCAAATGGTGAGTAACATTAAATCACAAAAATCATGCTTAGCTGGATTATTTTTCGATATGAAGGCAACAAAATATTTTTAAAATCTCCCTTATTTTCCCTTTTCCAGTCCTCAGAGCATTAAAGGACGCAATGATGCGTACTACATGACTCCAGAACCTGTCGTTGCACCCAACAGCCCAATGTGGTACTCATCGCAGCCACTCACAAATCAGCAAGTGGAACACATACTGGCTCGTATCATCGTGGTCCGAGAGATCCAGGAGATTATTGGTGCAGAGAACCTGGGCTAAACTGAGCGGACTGACTGGACTGATGGGGACTCGTTCCACAGTCACTGATTGTTGACTATGCAGTAGCTGTCCTGACTATAAACTTCACTGACCATCTCAAATAAAATGGATCAACTTCTGAAACAATCATTTTTCTTCTGAGGAGTGTACACTCGAGAATTTCTCTCCTTACGTTTTCTGCTTTCAGCTGATTGGGTGGACTGCTCTTTCTCTTGATCACCAATGTAAGCCACGGCTTTATTCTCACCGCTGCGGGAACACTGATCAGTTTGTTGGATTGCTGCTGTCTCAGCTGAGCAGGGGTGTTAATTTTTCCTGTAAAAGTCAAATCTTCTGAATATATGAAGATATTTCTCCCTCCACTTCTTAACCTCACAGACAGTTAATGTCTTACTTCTCAATGTCCCACTATGATACATTACATCTTAAAGGACAGTTACAGGGGCCACTGCTCATGGTTGCTTTTTTTTTTTCTATACTGATTGCATATTGAATCTTGTATTGATGTTAAAAACTGAAAAACTTGTGCCTGTTTTTTCTTTAAAAAAACAAAGAAGTAATTTGTGCTTGTGGATAATACAAGCGGACCCTCAGAAATCCACATGGTCAAGTGCTGTAGTGCAGTCATGTGAGCGGAAACATTTTTCTCAGGTCAAAGCTATCCATTAAAGAACACCCGTCAAGAATTGTTTTTGCCAACTTACTCCTGTATGTATGTGTGTATAGTAGGTTATTAAACAGGATATGCAGGTGGAAACATCTTTGTTTAGCTCATGCACTATTAATCCTTGGATGAAGAGTCATGTCATGCAGTCTGACAATGAAAAGAATCTGGCACTCACTAGTCTGGACATGCAACTGATGTTTGAAACAAGGATTCGCAATGGGCCTTTTAAAAATGACATAGCATTCTCGTGATACCTCCAAGGAAATGACACGTAATTGTAGTTGTACTACATTGAAAAAAGTAGTAATACAATTTTGCTTCATTTGTTTATTACTAAAAATGAGTTGTGTAGCACTGTACAGTCATTTACTCAGCTTTACACTAGCATGACAATGGAACACATACCTCCGCCAAGGCCAATCAACCGTACACATTGTCTGGTTCTCATAGTAGAAAAATAAAAGGAAATTGTGAACATTATTTGTCAAATAATATAGAGCACCAAAATGTTACTTCTTCCAAAGAATCATCCCCACACCATGTTTGGAGGAAATGGGTTTTGTAGTTTTTGTATAATCCTGCTAAAAATAAAGAAACAGATGAAAACCTCCTTGGCAGAGGTAATGCAGTCATTTCCATTTAATTTAAATGGTTACACACTTTTTCAGGCTGAAATCCTTCACAACTGATGCCCACTATTTGCAGACATTGTTTGGATTGAACAGAATTTAACACAAAAGCAAGGATCTGGTTATTCATCGTCCTTTTTGTCGGGAAGACTCAAATGCAGTCGTTTCAGTGTTTGTGTGAAGTATTTAGGCAGCGGACAGGACACGTCGATGTCTGCTTGACTAACTTGTGGCAGTGTCAGCTGTCGAGCATGCAAATGGAGAGGAAGATGCCGGATCTTGCTCTGTTCCAGGCCAAGTTTTCCCAAAACACGTTCCGGTAATTTCTGTGGACCAAAAGTGTATTATTTAGATATTTAGAAACTGAAAAAAACTAGGCCTTGTAGGAATGTGGGTTGCCATATGCCAGTAGTAGAGAACTGTGTCTGTCCGTGCAGCACAAGTGAAATGATGTGACAAACTTAAAATCTGCATCTGCCACTAAAACGAGTGGCATGGTGGCAGTTCATCGATGTTGATGCTGTTGCTACTTTATGTGCATATGTCAGTGTCCCCCTGTTCTCTCTGCTATATTAGAAACACACTGTACCTGGGGTGCCAGTTTATCCAAGTGGGAATATTTATGGTCACCAATAATGGGACACGCCATAGCCAAGGCCATGTGAACCCTCATCTGGTGTTTCACTCCTGTGGACAAGAAAAAATTAAATTTAAAAAACTGACAAAAAAATAGATTGTTAGTAATTTAAGAACAATCTTCTTACCGGTGAAAGGCTGAAGCTCCACGAGGCTGCAGCCACTGCTGCTGTCCAGGACTCTGTACTTGGTCACGGCAGGATGAGCTTGTCGATGAGCTCGCACTTTGGTTAAACCATCACCTGCATCATTCATTTTGAAAAGAGGACTTAATGCCATCTGAAATTTAAAAAAAACATGAGAATGAAGAAATCATGCACCTTAAACTGAATATTTCTGCAAGAACACTAAAATTAAATAGAGTTTTAATCAATGATTAAGCAGAAACTTACTCAAACTAACTGCAAATTAACAATATGGATTAACAACTCATAATGACCACAAGCAAAAAAGGTATTCGTTGATAGCCTGAGACAAAGGAAAGAAATCTGCTGTCTGCATTTGTGAAGCTAGAGCCACAGCATGTTTGCACTTTGTGGAGCTGACAACAGAAATGAGTAGTGATTTTATTTAATGACAAATACTTGCTACAGCATGTAAAGTACAGAAGAGGCACCTTGTAGTGTGGCCGAGGGCCTGTGACACCTCGCTCTATGATGGGAATATCAATCAGTCCTTCAGACGGCACAGGAACACCCACTGTGATGACCCTGAGGGAGATCAGTGAACAGAGAATGTGAAGTGTGGCCGGTGGGACCTTGAATCTCTTCAGCCGTTTCCAGACATGAACTCCAGAGAATGTCTGGAGCCTCTCACTTGGATATTTGCGTTCTCACGTACAGCCCCATTGGAAAATGTCAAGACATTATCGGGAGTTAAGTTTAGTTAGTCCTTGAGGAAAAAAAATGTAATTTATTTATATATTACCAGTATTTTCTTTTCAATTGGTTGTTTCTGTGCAGACTGAGTATGTGCTCTACTGCCTCTTCATTCCTGGCCAGTAGGATAACTCCTGTCATCTCCTTCTCCAGGCCCAGACAGGGGAGCAGCTGAGAGTCAGACTTCACCTTCATCCCGTCCATCATTTTGGAGAGGACAGGAAGCACAGAGGAAATGGACGTGACCCTGGAGTCATCTGAGAGACAGCAGCACATGTTTTCATCCAGCTTCAGCTTGAGATTCCACTTTTTTTTTTAAATCTATACTTCAACAACTGAAACTGTCATGATATACATCTTCAATGCTGCAGCAGGACTAAAGCATGCTCAATACTATCAGGCAGCTTCTCATATATAGGAACAGTGTCCTGGCAGATGGCAATAAGTCAATCTTGTCCTTGAAGTAATCAGTGACTGACCAGGCTGCTGGTTTGTTTACCTCTGAAAGGGACTCCATGTGGTTTACTGATGACCACTACGTCTTTATCCCGGTACAGCACGCTCCGGTGCAGGTGTTTGGCCAGCACGTTGGGATGGACGTTCTGAAGCTGCAGACTGAATCGCTTCAGCTCCTCCACCCTCTTCTGCTGAGCGGACACCGGAGCCTCGGCGGCCTGCGGCGGCGTCCTCCTCTCCTGCTGGACCTTCCGGGCCAGGTCAGCGGCTGTCAGGCGAGGCTTCTCCTCCGCGGCGGTGGCCTGGCCCCGGCTGAGGGACGACGGGTCCTGGCGGCAGCTTGTCCGCGTTCTGAACCGAGTCAGGAGGGTTTTCACTCCGGGGCTCCAGTCGCCGGTCCGTGTTACTCTTCTACAGCTGTTCATGGTGGATCAGTGTCAGTGTGACACTAACTCAGAGGAGAGCACAAACAGGAAACACGTGCTGCTCGGCAGTGAAGTACTTCCGAGTGGCACCTGCAGGTATGCTCGTTTCCTACGCAGCTTCCTCTCTACCCGTTCAACCCATTGACTATGGTAGTGAACGTGAAACACCGCCCACTCGGTGGACGCCGAGATACAAAGCGAGTGCGTCGTCGTCAGTCCGGTCAGGAACAACATGGCCGCTAGTTGTTTACTCAATGAAACATGGCTGGATTTGATTGTTTGAATGGAAACATGAGCACTGAACTCGTCTCGTGGCTCCGTGAGGACAGAAGCAGACAATCAGCAGAAATGACTGCCAGGCTCCAGTAGACCAGAGACCACAGAGCCGTGGTCGTGTTGTACCGGGTGGGTTTGTTGTTCTGGTCCGCAGCAGACATGAAGATCTCGGACGGTGTGTTGCGGAGCTTCCGAGTGGCCCGGACCTACAGGGAGAACTCTCAGAAGGTCAACTGTGTGGACTTCAGCCCGAGTGGACAACACGCGATATCCAGCAGCGACGACGACTGCATCGTGCTGTATGACATCCAGGAGGGGAAGTAAGTCCACAACATACATATATATAATATATTATACTATAAAAGCAAAACCTCACACCATCATTGTTTTTATCTATTTATTTTACACATTTCTATCTGTTTTATTTGTATGGATTAACCACTTCATCTTGTTTTTAAAACATGTCATGTCTTTTCCCCATTTTAATCTATGTACCTCTTTTATTCTGCTCTTTTTTAAACCGGGCTTCACAGTTCTATGTTCTATGTGAACTGTGTGTTTCAGACACAGCACTCATTATGAACTGACTGAAATCAATATTGTATTTTCTCTTTTTCAGACCCAAACGTACTCTGTTCAGCAAGAAGTATGGAGTGGACCTCATCCGCTACACACATGGAGATACACAGACAGTGGTCTACAGCTCCAACAAACTAGATGGTAACTAGATGTCACACAGTGCCAAGGCCTAACAGCACTCATAAACATCAGCCCCATAAACATGTCAGATTTGGGTTTTTTCAACAAGATTCACGACCTATTCTCTGAGAAATCAACGGAAATGTTGAAAAGCACCCCCATCCCCTGACTTTTACCCAGACCATGTTGGAGTTTTGGTGAATAAAGATGTTTTGTGTCGTGCAGATACCATACGATACCTGTCTCTGAGTGACAACAAGTACATCCGCTATTTCCCCGGACACACTGCAAGGTGAGTGTATGTGACCACCTGGACCACTACATAATAAGAGGCTAAATAAGCATAAAGTATGCTTGACCCTTGTGATGTCATGTGATGGGTAGACAAATACCAACAGAAGACCTGCAAACCTTTCTGTTCTCCTGCAGTGTATACTGGATAGTATTTAAGGTCTAGAGGTCCTAACCAGATCAAACATCATATTCTAATATTGTGTAATATAAATATATAAATGATCACAAACTCTACGTTTATAAATTAAGTACATCTTCTAATCTATCAATTATCCACATCTGATACTAATAAGGTCACAAGTATATCTTCACATTACACTTGAATGTTTTACATAGACATAAAAAGAGATCTAATCGTAAAATATAATCCTGATCAGCGTGAACATGTTGGCCTCTGACATAGCAACTAGTTACCCAGTTCTCCACAGGTGCCATTAACTTACACTTCATGTTATCTGTTCTTTTCCTTGTTACACTAAACTGCATCTAAAATGATTGTTTACCACATATTGGTTTCAGGGTTATTGCTCTCTCCATGTCTCCAGTGGATGAAACTTTTATCTCAGGCTCACTGGATAAGACGATCCGGATCTGGGACCTGCGCTCTCCAAACTGTCAGGTGAGTGTTCTGTGAACCCTCTGCTGTAGCTATTGGTGCTTTAAAGCAGGACTTTAGAAGTGACTGCACATCAGAGTGCTTTATGTCAACAGCATGCAAATCCTCTTTATATTAATTTGTCCTGTGACCACTGGGTGTCCCCAGAGCTGCTTTAGGAATATGGACCTGTCCTCTAAGATGGTAAACTGGACCAAAATACAGCAGTTATAGTCAATTAAATTCTATAAACAATGACTAAATGGAAGGGGTGGACATTAATATGTAAAGTGTATGACACAAACACAAGTCAAAAATGAATGTGGCTTAAATATGGAGGTATTATTTACATGTGTCTGTTGTTACTTCTCACTTTGTCTCTGTATACAGAGGTTTTGTTTCCACCCCAGTCAGTTTGTTAGTTTTTTGTTTTTTTGTGAGCAAGATTACACCATTATACCATTTTCCCCGGGAAGCATTCATATGTCTTGATCAGGCACATTTAAGTAACTGATATGTATGCGTGTGTATAACTTGGTGTAGCTTGATTACATTTAATGGGACTGTTGGGCGGAGGTATGCGCTCTACCGAGCACCGTTCTAGATATTTGTGTGTCTGTCTTTCAGGGTTTGACTAATCCACTGGGCAAACCTGTTTGTTCCTTCGACCCTGATGGGCTGATATTTGCTGCAGGGGTGGAATCACAGGCCATTAAACTTTACGACCTTCGTGCTTTCGACAAGGTGAAATACAAATCCATTGTGTTCATGTTTTATGTTTTTTGGGCGTGTGAGCCTTTTTGTACTGCTGCTGTATTATATTGTGTCCTGAACACTTTTTATCTCCCTGTTGAAAGGGTCCATTCGCTTCCTTTGAGACGAGGTTTAATCGCACCTGTGACTGGACAGGACTGAAGTTCAGTAACGATGGGAAACAGATTCTCATCTCGACAAACGGAGGGATGATTCGTGTCCTCAATGCATTCAGTGGATCTGTGCTGCACAATTTTTCTGTAAGAGACACAGCCACTTTATCACTCAGCCACACAACTATTGAATTTCACCTGTTTACAGTTACTTGTATGTGGTTGAGGACTTCTCTGCCTCTGCTCATTTAAAGGGCTACAACAACAGTAGAGGCATCTCCCTGGAGGCTTGCTTCACTCCAGACTCACAGTTTGTCATGATCGGTGAGCTAACATTCCGACACTTAATGTTTGGTCGACCCTCCTGTGAGATCTCTTCCTTGATCTTGTTTAACCACGTCTTGCTGTGCAGGCTCAGAGGACGGGAGAGTTCACGTTTGGAGCACTGAGAGCGGGATGAAGGTGGCCGTGCTGGATGGGAAACATCCAGGACCCATCAACACGCTGCAGTTTAACCCCAGATACATGACGTTTGCCAGCGCCTGCACGAACATGGTGAGACGATCAAATGCACTAAATAAGCTACTGCTGAATAAACAGTGATGAACGGTGTGATCGTTTATATTTTCTCCTCTTGTTCTTTCAACAGAACTTTTGGCTTCCATGCACTGACGACTTATAGAGGGTGTAACACATTGCCATCATGCGGTGAAGCAGGAATACCATCATGTGTATTTTGTCACAATAAGAACACTGTGGTGTAATAGTATGTTGGAGACATACCAGAAAATATTTTAATGTTAAACATTTTACCATCAGTATTTTACAGTATTTTAAACAATGGTGCTACTGTTTCCTGTAAAAAGTTTATTATTGTTTTTTATAGAATAAAAATTTGAATGTTTTAATCCTTTATCTTGGCGTGTCCTGTATAATGTAAAAAATGTTCAGTGTTTTTATTTAAAATTTTGATAACAGTGATAGCTTGTTTTAGAAATTAAAAAATATGAGGTTTTACCTGAATTCTTGATACACAGTTATATAGCTGCAGTTAATGGTGACTGTTATTATCAATAATCTGCTAATGACTGATTCTGTTCTATGAGATCAGTATATCGCTGCTTCCACAACAACAACACATCGCTCATGTAATCTCACTCAAACAGAAGTTCACTCAGTCTGTAAACACACATGCAAGTGTGAGAGGGAAACAGGCATCGTTGATCATTTTGATGAATGGGTGTTTTCTTTTTTTATTTATTTGAACACATAGTGTGTCTGCCTGCAGCGGGGGAGTGGGGGTGCTCTGCTGAATAATGTATAGATGCTTGGGTTGTGTACTCACCACAGAGTGAATAATGGATGATCCCATCACAGGTAACCTCACAGGTGCACACTTATCTTTCTCTCACCAACCTCTGTGTGTGTGTGTGTGGGAGGTGGGGGGGGCTTGTGCTAGTTGAATCACTTGTCTTTAAGATTCTAGATAACTATTTAACTTTTCACACTCATTCACTCGTGTTTGTACCTTTTGCATTATAAACACTGACCTTGTGGCCTTGACCAGGACCAGTGGACCTCATGGGGACCACAACATGGACCTAATGAGCCAAAGTGTCATTCCTGAGGTCCTGGTTGAGGTTAGTGGTAAGGTGTGAATTGTGGTTAGGCATGAGTGGGTCAAGGTTAATGTTAGGGATGAGGTTTTGTTTAGGCCTCCACAATGAATAGAAGTCAATGCAAAGTCCTGAAACACAAACTTGTGTGTGTATCTCAGTGACTTTGTCAGTGTGTCAGTGATGGATTTATTTGTCCCGACATTTAGGAGCCCTCTCCTCCTGTGTTCACATCTGCAGCTCTTCTCTCACACTCTCAGATGAACAGTGTTTGACTGCTAAAATGTACATTCTCATATTTTGACAGTGCATGTGTTGCTTGAGCTGTCCACCTCATCTCTCCTCTTCATCAGCTGTCAATAGTAACACTTTCTGTCTACATGCTCGACAGGTCCTGAGCATTAATACCGCTCTCGGTCCAGGTAACACTGTTGAATTTAGTGGTGTCACATTTCTCTGGCTGGAATTTGAGAACATGCAGTTGTATCTGCTGCTGATAAAATGTCATTACGTGTGTGCCACTATCTGAAAACACTGCGCTGATGTCACGAGCAGTGGATTTGTCCACAGCTCGAAGGGCCCCTCACACCACAGTACAGGACGGTATGTGACCTGGGAGAGGCCCCCCCACCGAGACTCTTCAAAGTTGCAGTCATCGATACGCAAAGAGTTTTAGATCAGCGGTTAGGGTGGCATATCCACTGACAGCACGTTATTACTCATCAGCCACGGTTCCGCAGATTGTATTTCAAGTGTTAGGAATCTCCCGAGTCACCCTCCAGGCGTTAATGTCACTGGTGTGCGTGGGTCCATCTGTCTGCCACCAGTGGAGAGGCAGCCTACCTGCCGAGCAGAGCCGAGGAGAGAGGACACACAGACCTGGACCTGGTCCTTGATGCACAAGAGGAGTGTGTAGAGGTGACTGCCACAAGATGTCCCACCAAACTGGAATTAACGGTAAGCAAAAGGGAAATTATTTCAAAATACAACTCTGTTAATTAATTGGACCTAAATTAGTTCTAAGTTCAGATTAATTGCTTTTTTTAATTAATTTTCTTTTTTTTACCTCTGAGTTGTAGCATTCATTGTCTCACTCATGATATTCTCAGATTTTTCATTTAAATGCTGTTAATATAAATAACTGTGGGCTGTAAAAGTCACATGTCTATGACATCACAATTCTCAGGTCACCTGTCTATGATCAGTGTTGTGATGTCAGTAATTGTGATATTTAACACTTCAAGGCATTTATGGATATTTAAAGAGCAACGTATATAGATGTGTGTTATTGCATTTGGTAATCGGAGCGTAGGGGGACAGGTTGGCGGAAGCATACCTCTCTCTCTCCTTCCTCACCTGATCTTACATCATTTATGAGACAGCTGTGTTTGGTAACCATGGTGAGAGAGGAGGGGGGGGTGTTAAACAAATCGTTAAATCTATTTTTCAGCATCAAACTTCCCTTTCACAGTCAGAAACCAGGGGATGATGAAGAAGTTTCATCAGTAAAACTCACATTTCTCTGGTCATATCGCACATTTGCGGGTCTGTCTGAGTCACTGAAGGTGATAGCGTGACTCCCTGGCAGTGGATCAAATGTTCTCCCTGAAGTGGAGTCTCAGGTTCTTACTTACCTAACTCTGTCTCACTTGCTTCAACCCCCCCATCCTCAGTTTTGACTTGTCTGCCTTATATCTGGTTACTTCAGCAACATCTGAGCTGAGAGAGTTTCTGGCCCGAGCGAAGGGAGGTGCCATCAGAATCATGAAGATCGTCATCAGAAATGGTAAACATGAAATATTTACTCATACTAGGATACATGTGACATCATTAAGACTGTAGTTACTCATTCTGAATCCTGAGGTGAGTTTACTGATACATGTTTTCTGTCTGCAGAGGAGTTGGTGCTAGATTCATTCAGAGAGCCTGCACACAGCTGGGACAAAGACTACGACCAGTGCCTGCTGCCTCTGCTCACGCCTCGGGAGCCCTGCTACATCCTCTATCGTCTGGACTCCCAGAATGCACAGGGATACCAGTGGGTCTTCATCGCCTGGTCACCTGACCAATCAGCAGTAAGTTAAGGAGATGTTGATACCTGTCATGGCTGATTAGTGGTTTCATGGTGTGATAAGTGTTAATTACATAATAAGCATGTCTGGAGTTCATTCGGTCCTCCTGTCTGCTGTGCCATCCTCCAGGTGAGGCAAAAGATGATGTATGCAGCGACCCGTGCCACATTGAAGAAAGAGTTCGGAGGAGGTCATATCCAAGATGAAATGTTTGGCACAGTCGAGGTCAGTGAAAGCTTTCAGGTTTGATAACTCGTCCATGAATCTTCATTAAAAGACGAAGTACCTCAGCCCCCTGTTGTCCTGGGGTCTGTGTGTTTGCAGGAGGACCTGTGCTTCCAGGGATACCTGCGTCACATGTCGTCCTGCTCCTCCCCAGCTCCTCTCACAGCTGCCGAGCAGGAACTGCAACAAATTAAAGTCACAGAGGTAGAGTTAAGACAATATCAAATGTCAGAATATGGATAATAAGTATGTTATCTATGCAGTATCGTCTGTATTAATCCTGTTTCCTTCCACATTTCCTCTTGTAGGATAAAGTTGTATGGGTATGTAGATTTTCCTCCTAATACAAATATTTGTAAAGAAAGAGGAGTAAGGTTTTTAAAACTGTCTCTTATGTCCACAGGATGAACGTAGACGAACCGGGACTCCAACCGCACGAGCCAAGGTTTGCTTTGTCTTCTTCATGCACATTCATTTCCTGCTCAAGCAGTCATGTTATTTTAATTGTGTTTGTTTTATTGTCCAGGTTACGATGGAGTTTGGCTTAGATAAAAGGGCACAGGCTCTTCAGGGCCTTGCATTCCCGTTACAAGAAGAGGCCAAACGAGCTCTGCAGCAACTCAAGCAGAAACGCATCAACTACATACAACTGGTGAGCTCAGGCTAAAAACACCCTTTATCACAATTAAACTGAACAGCAAGCAACATGTAAGAAGCCCCACAGCAAAATCAAGTGTGCATTACTTGACCCCAGAGCTTGTTTGTGTGCATTGTGTCTCAGAGGCTGGATGTAGAGAAAGAGACCATCGAGCTGGTTCACACCAAACCCACAGAGACCCACGATCTTCCCTACAGGATCCCCACAGATTCACCCAGATACCACTTCTTCATCTTCAAACATTCCCACCAGGGTCAGCTGCAGGAGGCGCTGGGTCAGTACACACTCTCGCCCAGATTTGACAAGTCACAGTAACTTTGTTTATCTTGCTCTCATTCCTATTGATGTATACTAATAGGCACTTGTCCTTCATTACTCAGTATACACACATTTTATTCTATTTACAATACACTTACACTTCTATTTTTTATCTTCACTTGTATTTTAGACTTAATTCTTCAGAATGAGTGTAACAGAAGAGCGAGGCAGCTTGAAAGTCCAGATGAATGTTAATGTTGTTTCTCATCGGCAGGGTGTGTAAAAACTGTTTGCTAATGTGTCAGCCATAACAACTTTATCAGGTTAGATGGACCACTGTTGTGTTTTCAGCTTTTTCCACTGCTCCCAAGTCATAAAAATAATTAACTGCAGCTCTGTTTAGTTTTTATGACATCAAACATGTGCAGATACTCAGTGGTTTCAAAATAACCACAGTTGGTTCAAGCTAAATGCTGCCAACCGCACCGGGTTCCTGTGTCTTTGTCCAAAGAGCTTTATCAGCAGACTCGGTTCTAACTGATCCAGTGAAGCAACAAATATCAACTGACCACTTCATGCACTCCTTCAGTGTTCATATATTCGATGCCTGGCTACACCTGCAGTATCAAGGAGAGGATGTTGTACTCCAGCTGTAAGAACAGGCTACTGGACGAGGTGGAGAGAGACTACCAGCTGGAGGTCACCAAAAAGGTGCACCATCACTCACTCATTGTGTAACGACCAAAGCTTCCATGATTCATCAGCTGAAGGACTTGTGAAACAATGTGTGTGTGTGTGTGTGTGTGTGTAGATGGAGATAGACAGTGGCGATGGCCTGACAGAAGACTTCCTGTACGAGGAAGTGCACCCGATGGAGCACACCTTAAAGCAGGCCTTTGCCAAGCCGCGTGGACCAGGAGGCAAGAGGGGCAACAAACGCCTCATCAAGGGTGCGGGGGAGAACGGCGAAGAAAGTTAGATGCTTTACACACACGTATAAATAAGTACACAAGAAGAAAACCGATACCCAATATGTATGAATTGACTTGTTATTTTTTGTTTAATTTCTAGCCATTCCTTCTTTATTTTTACTCAAGGACACGCAGCGAACACAAACATAGATCCACCATGATGCAGAAATGTGAAAATGTGAATATTTTTGTGAAATTAAAGCCAAGATATTAAATTCCAGGAGCTGCTTTGTCAAAACTGAGTGAGAAGTCAACGTTGAGTGTGATGGAGGGTGATTAGCTTGAATACCAGTTTATGTGGAAACAAAGTCATGATGAAGGTGCTACTAGGAAGGTGCAGCAGCTGTCAGATAAAAATCTGTAGTCATGTTAGTCTTCTGGTGAATCAGCCACATAAAACTACTGCTGTGAAGCCAAATCTTTTTGAAATCCATCTATCCATTATCTATGCAACTTATCCTTTGAGAGTTCTGGGGGAGCTGGAACCAATTATTATTTCATTCTTTTTAAGAATAATAAAAAAAATAATAAATCCTAAAACCAATGTTCAACTAACCACATCAATGTAAAAGATTTATAGATAAGACACTAGCTATCTATTATGAGAAGGGAGACAGTTCTAAAGGTTGTTATCTAGGAGGAAGCAGTTCTTTTCTTTGTAGTCTGGCCTTGTAGTTTTGCTCGAGTGCACTTTGAAACATCTTGTTCAATCTTCTCTCCTCTGCTGACACATTCAAAAACAAGACAGTGATTGCAAAGGTAAGGGCGCCTTCCACTGCTATAAAATAAAACGATCAA
Source organism: Paralichthys olivaceus (assembly GCF_024713975.1). Taxonomy (NCBI): domain Eukaryota; kingdom Metazoa; phylum Chordata; class Actinopteri; order Pleuronectiformes; family Paralichthyidae; genus Paralichthys; species Paralichthys olivaceus. The sequence goes on from NC_091094.1 coordinate 13,615,845, forward strand.
AATGCATCAAGCCTCTGCTGGAAAAAACACATTTTTTTTTAACTGTCTTAAAAAGAAATGTCTCTAGAGTCCCCATTTAACCTAACCCCAACCTAACCTAACCTAACCTCTGTGGGAGGAAGCCGAAGTACCCAGAGGAAACCCATACAGATACCAGGAGAACATGCAAACTCCAAAGAACCAGAAATAAAAGTAGAAACCGTCTTGCTGTGTGTGCGTCAGTCTATTTAAGGATAAATATACTTTTTATTTCCTGGATTTATTTACGTTTGCCAATTTCTCTCAAAGGTGTCGACCACATCCCCCATCTGCTCTCCACTGTGGGGCTCATTAGCCTTTCTTTTTTTGATCTCTTGTATTTATACAGTTCCTAAAGATCATTAGATGGCTATGAAACGTCTGTTTTAAGGTGGATTGTTCGTTACATTGCATTGGTGCAGAGGTTCACTCTTCACATCAGGAAAATCTATCCAAATCACATATTTTACAGTTGCCTGCAGTCACACAGTCAAGATTTAACTGCATTCAGGTGACGGCTGTTGTTTTACATGGAGCCACAATAAAATATTTTCTTTATTTCCTCGTGTTTGTGACCTTGTTACTCTCTCACTGTGCATGTACATGTGTGTTGTTCTATAGTCCTATATATTCTCTGCAGGCCAGCAGCAGCAGCAGCAGCATCAGGGATCACGGCTCAGCAGTAGAGGTCAATTTGTTGTGTGTGTTTTCCAGGAAGCCTCTCTACCCAGAAGCATTCAGCTGTGCATTCTGCTGCTCTCATTGCTCACGGGAAAGACGGTTGATGTGAACTTTTTTATTTTTCCTGGAAACCCAGCACAGTACTGAAAGTCAGTTTTCATGTGGTCATTATCTCTGTACATGGGAACTGTGGCGTGGGTGGGCGATCGTGAACCTTGACTTTTTGAAGACATACTGGTGTCTGACATGGCACAGTTCAGTTGTTTTCCTGGAAAACAAAAAGAGAGGAGAGAAAAAAAACAGCCATTTGCTTCACCAATGTAGTTTTCTCCACAGGCTGAGAAATTTGTGTTGAGAACAAACTGTGGATCCTGGAGAGAATGAATGGATGAATGAATGGATTTCTGTGTGATATGCAGCAAATGTGTGTCAGCTAAAAAAAGACAGTCAGAAGGTCAGCAATCCTGTGGTTGCAATTTTTAAATCATATAAGTGATATTGTATCATACACACATACAGTGTATTGTTGTAAAACTGTATTTCCACTTCACTGAACGTGAATGCAGCATTACACAAGTTAGTGCCAGCAGCTGCATCAAGACGACGTCTCTAACCTAAAGAAGTTATGCTGTTCTCTTTCAGCATAAAAGGTTCAAAACTGTCACTGGAAAGAACAACAGGTGATGGAAGAGATTACATATTAAGATTACATTCAAGTTCTGCAATCGGTGAAATTCAACTCTGCACAATTAAAGTGGTAAAGCAGCTTGCAGAGGCTTTGGTGCTCTTTTTACAGAGACCTAATGAATTGACTGTAAAATGAAAAACAATCATCTGTATTCCACATGTTTATGCATAGAAGGAATTGGACTCCAGTCTATTGTAGCTTTCAAATGGTGAAGTAAATAGATTCATATAACAAATCAACAACAAACAAAGATACATGACTTTGACATAACTGCTTCTGTAAGATATAAACGAGTGCACTCTTTCACTTGTTTACATTTCCCATGCAGGTGACAGTGCACAAGTATTGAATGAATATTTTGTATACACACATTAAGTATTAAGATATTATGGAATAAGTAATAAAAAAATGACATAATACAGGCTTTAAGTCAATCATGTGTATTTTTTATAATCTAAAACACTTATGTGTCATGCTGTTTTTTGACAACAGAAACGGTTACTGCAAGTCGTATTTCTTTAACTCCAGGATCACTTCAAAATGATCCGATTGTTTTCATTTCACCATGCAATTACCTAAAAATTGGCAAAATATAAATAACTAGAACACTTCAGAGTCTCCAGATTTTTAAGGAAGGCTATAGGTGGAGCTGCAAATGGAATTTACATAGAATATAAATGCTTTCACAGCAAAGGTCCTGGCCCGAGAAGCTCTAAAAACAAAGAATAGGGGTATTTTTTAAAACTTTTAAAATCATTTGTCACAGGTCTAAGATGTTCTGAGATGAAGTGTAGTGCGTCTTGTTTTGAAAAGCCTACAGGAAGTGGTGTCTGCAGACAGTGTGTGTGTTAACTCAGAGCTGCAGAGTGTCACTGCGGGCGCTGTCACACAAAACCTTTCTGGGAAACAGATTCCTGGAACCTGAGTGAGTTCAGACTGAGCCGAGCTGTTTTCTGTCCTGCAGTTCACTGAGCACACACACACACACACACACACACACACACACACACACACACACACACACACACACACACACACACACACACACACACACACACACACACAGTTTGAGTTACAGCACACACTCTCACAGGATATATTCTCTCATTTCTCATGACTTCTACAGAAATGTTCAGTGTCGCCTCCATCAGTCAGTCGGTGGATGATATCTGATTATTGACATTTTGCTGGATTATTCTCTGGACTGTTGAGAAATCTGCTCCCATCCATATGGTTGTCTTTGATGTAAGGTAAGATGATTTCAAACATAATGGACACTCTCTAATGTGTGTTATGTGGTATTTCTCATTAATATTATTGTTGTTGTTATTATAATTATTATTTATGATCTGTTTTATATGCAAGTACATTTATTGTGCATGTACATATGCATGTATATGTAATATTACTTTCGATTAATGTTGGGCTACAGAGTAGCTGATGTGCTGGAAACAGTCAAATATACACACAAATTACATAAATATCTATGGTAGTTGAAAATATGATTTATTCAAACAGTTTCTGTATTGTAATACTAATATAAATATGATATAAATATGATATTCTGTATTGTAATACTAATATAAATATGATGCAAACAATACAATGTACCTGAGTATTTCTTGTCAAGTAATACCTGTTGAAATGTATCTATATAAACCTAATAATTAAGCTATTCATTTCGTTATATCACTGTATTTATTACTATTAGTAGTAGTACTAGTAGTAGTAGTAGTAGTAGTAGTAGTAGTAGTATTTTATGTTTTTATCCTGTGTTTACCTTTCTGTTTGATTTGTTTGCTTGTTTCTATCTTTTTTGCTTTGTTTTAGTTTGCTCTGTTTTATGCTTGTTGGCTCATTTTGTCACAATAACCGTGACGCTGTCAAACTGAACTGCAACCCCAAAAACATAGCTTCAACCACCAACTAGGTTTTTATAACTTACATTATTGAAAGAGATATTTTGGAGCAGAAAACAGTGGAAAGTTGGAAAAGAATCTAATTTGACACTTCTAATGTAAATTTATATATTTTTCTCAGTGCCCCATCATGAACATTATCTTGACATGTCTGCACGCTAACAGTCAGAAATGGTTGCCCGGGCAGTGACCATTACTCAGCATGAGGGGCGAGAAGCCTCGTGCTGTTCACATCCCTCTCCTCCGTGCTGGGACCAAGCAGAGGACCTCCGCTGCATCGCCACCACCTTCCAGTATCTACAGACCTCAGGTACTTCACAGACATACAGCTCCACACTCTGTGTGTGTTTCTTATTCTAAAGTTATCTAGATGTTTTTTTACTCTGTCTGTACTCCACACTTAGCGACTACAAATCCCATTACCTTGTGATGGCCAACAAGATTATTGGGGGTAATGTGATCATGTACTTAGAGCTTTGCCAGGTGCTGATTATCTTAAGGGGAGTGTTTCCTATTTAAAAGGCAGCTGCACTTTGTAATTGAGATACTAAAGAAGCCGAACAATGTCTTTTGTGAATAAAGAGATTTCCTTGCATGAGTGTGATCCTCCTCTGTCATCACTGGGAGTAATATTTAGAAAGCATTGGTGGGAGTTTCCAAAAGTAAAACACTTAAAATGGCCATATTCACCAAAGCAAAATAAAAATCCAAATCCTCTTTTATCCAGGCTGGTACTGGGGTTCCCTCTCAGCGAGGGATGCTCGGGAAGCTCTGCTGACAAAGTCTGAGGGTACGTTCCTGGTGCGGGACAGCAGCCACCCACAGTATGTGCTGGCACTATCAGTGAAGACGCGCTGTGGACCTACTAGTGTACGAATCGAGTACAGCAGGGGCTGTTTCTGGCTGGACTCCATCTCCCCTGGTCTGCCTCAACTGCAGTCCTTCCCGGACGTCCTCAGCCTCATACAGCACTACAAGAGCTCGGGCCACGCGCCACAGGACCAGGCATCCAATGACTTTACCCCCGAAACAAAGCCTGACCCTGAGGGTGGGGTCCCCTTAAACCTGATGCATCCTTTACACAAACCCGAGGCCTTCCCCTCTCTGCAGCACCTGGCTCGCCTCACCATCAACAGACACACAAACTGTCCAGAACACCTGCCACTCCCGAGGCCTCTGCTGCGATACCTGCAGGACTACCCCTTCCACATATGAGGGTCTCTGTCACGTGGATCAGGGTCACACTCCATGACCTTGCACTGTGGCTCTGGGACAGTTCGACACCCCAGGCAACAGAGGAGAAGGTTTCTTTACTGTTCATGAACAGCGGAGCTAACTCTCCTGTAACATGTTCAGAAAGCTTTTAAACGTTTCCTCACATCCCAGTTGTTTTCCTGTTATGGGCATCATGATACAACAGGTATTCTGATCATGGTTTACAGAGAGGAGAGGTCCATTTCCTGCTGTGTCACCTTAATAACTCTCTTCCATTCAAAAGATAGAAGAATTAAGATATTTGAGGCTACACTGGTTACCGGTGTTGTATCCAATGTAACGTGTGGATAAATTAAGGTCAGGCTGACACTTCTTGACGTGCAGCCAGAGTCGACTGACAAAGTCATTGGAAAAGAGCAAATAAAAAAGACAGGGCACAGTGTGTGCTTTGCATTTCTTTCATGTCCTGTATCTGTTCTAAAATCAGATATCTTCTGTTCGAAGTAAAGACACACTCGCTTTCAGAAATCATAACCAGAATGAAGATCAGAGGATGATGAGTATTAAATGACATCTGGTTACAAAGCTGGGTCTTCTCAGAAGAGGATCAAACGGGCCTGTGGATTTCCCAGAAATCAATTTCAGAAATGTTTCCTCTTGTTATCCAGAGTGTTTCCACTGCTGGTAGGACTGGGCAGTTTGAACATGCTGTTGTGGTTTCTATCATACTCGCTGTGCCCACTAGATGTCTCTGTACATACTTCCTGTTTCCTGACCCACCTGTTCACCTGTCGTCCATAATGTCCACTAAAACTTCTACCTCTTTTTCAATCATCTGCTCCCTGGTATTTTTACCAGCCCTGTACAAAATTGGGTTCTTTTGTCTTTGTGTGTTGGTCCTCCTGCTACCTGTCTGTCCCTTCCTATCTGTCTGTCTGTCCTCATCACTTGATCTATTAGAGTTGCTTCATTGCACCAGCCTTCCTGTGTCTGTGCTCGAGTCCTCCCTCCCTGTGCTGCTACCACCTGCAATGACAGCTTGATCTGGCCTAAGATGGACCCAGCAGACAAGCCCTGCCTCAGCCTGTAGAGGCAGAGGATACCTGGGAGGATTTTAGATTGGTCTAAAAGAGTAAGATCCTGTTCTTGTACCTAAGTTGGGCGTCCTTACAGACAACCAGCCTGCTTCCATCATCTCTGTTGTACATGCTCCTCAGGCTGTTTTCCAAGCTCCTGCAAGATATTAAAGCTACCTGGCGGTTTGCACCTGTTGCCAGCCAATGTTGCATCTGGTGCTCAACTTCACTTGTTGGCCTGTATGTCGACCTCCCTCCTATCTTTCTCTCTCTTCTCTCCCCCTCTTTTCCACCCATCTCTCCTCTCCTCCCCATTTTTCTCTGCTTACCCCAACCAGTCCAGGCAGATGGCCACCCACATTGAGTTTGGTTCTGCTAATGGTTTCTTCCAGTTATTGTGGGAGTTTTTCTCTCCACAGTCACCAAAGTGCTTGATCATGGGTTTCTCTATCATTTTTAAGGTCTATGTAAAGTGCCTTGATATAATGTATATTATGATTTGGAGCTATACAAATAAAATTGAATTGAAATGGAATTGCTTGTGGAAAAATGTTAGGTAGTAGATGGCCTCTGTCAACACACTGGTGTTATTCTCAGAGGAGGATCATGCCTGTGGATTTCAGAGAAACAAATCTCGGAAAATACTTCCTCCTTTTTTTTCTTTCGCCAGAATGGTTTTTGTGTTCATCTTTAAATGACCAGTTACTCAAACGTACACATGAATGTGAGGTTTCAGTGTGATTGTTTTCATGGAAACATGCCTGAGTTGGTTTCCACGAGGTGGAAGTGAGCAGTGCTGAGAAAGCCTCTTATCTGGATTAGAGTGAGAGCTGTAGTTATTAATACACTGCTGCACTGACTGAGAATAGACTCAGTCTCCCGGACTGTCTCTGCCTCAGGACTGTTTAAATCATTTCTCAGTATGCGTTCATTGAATCAGCAGCATCATCTAAACACTTTTCTAATTACAATCTCCATCTCGACTGAAAAAGACTAAATATGGACTAAAAGTGTCCTTCTAAGATGAAGTGTAGAAGTACATTATACAGAGAAACAATAAAATGAGGTATATTCGTGCACAGGTACCATGTTGTTAATGATAATCTTATGCTCATTAGCTGCACAAAAGTACAATATCAACCAATATTGTCATTTCTTAAAAGTATTTAACATGTTTTACTGATGTACAGTATCTGCTGACATGATGAGGTGTCTCCTTTGTTAATATAGCTTTTTTTATATATAGGATACTTTGACATGTTACAGCAGGAGAGGAACAGGCATAAATAATGGGATTAATGTGGGCTGAGTTCCACTGAACTGTCTCTGCTTCATTTTCCTGGTATTGTGCATGCTGGTTCACTATCATGTCTCACTAGGGGCAGTTGAGCAGAACAAAGCCGCTATTAATGTTGTTAGTGACATTAGTGGTTTTTCTTCTATCACAAGCCAAAATATTTCTTGCAAAGGGCCGTTGTGCTTACATGGTACATATTATTATTATTAGTATTATTATCTGATGATCCAGTCATCAAGTTACCAATCAATTAGCAAACAGCAAGTCTGAGCCCATGTATCACTCTTGAAATAACACAGAGCACAAAGAGAGTGAGGAACACGGCCAAGCTGCACATCTATGTCCATTTATCCATCCCCCCCCAAAAGTGAAGCCAAACTGTCTCACTCGCCAACTGGTGGCTGGCTGTGTCATAGCTCATAAATCCCACCTTCTCCATGTTAGTTGATGGGACATGGACCAAACTAAAAAGTCAAATGCCCGTCAACGCATGTTTTCCGTCAGTTTAGGTAGTTCTTATCACATTGATGTATGTTCATGAATCTGCGCCGACTTGGCTCCCAATGCGGAAGATGGCAGCATTTCCATTCCGGATATTTTGGCTTCAGTAAATACAAATTTCAAAAGTAACTGCACAACATTTCAAGCACTGTTCTCCTATTATTTGACAGCCTTAAACTTACATGAGCCTTAGTTATATTTTGGTTGATGGTGGCCATGTTTTATGACTAATCTTGCTCATTTGTTATAGGAAGGTGTATCTGTGTGTCTAAAGGCTGAACACCAAATTTTGTCAGGCCAGTTCAGATCATATTTTGTGGGAAGCATTTTCACATCAATTGTAGGCACTGTGCCAATTTTCTGTTCCTTGACATTAAATGACAGGTTGATTCATCTATGAAACATGATGTTTTGTTCATTCTTGCCCACAGAGGATGTACACCATTTGATGACATATTCTGTTGGGCTGGTTTTGAGTCATATATTTTTGGGTATTTGTGGTGCCCCCTATGGGTTTGGCTCAAAATGGCCTATTCCCAAGGGCTGCCCGAAGAGGTAAGAAGAGTGGGAAAATGGTTTCCGAGTTAAGGTCAACAATTGCTGGGCTCCAGCCTTTGACGGAGGATATTATGATTTAAGGTGATTATTTTTATAATGATTTGCTCAAAAGAAATTAGTTTCATAATCCCTAAGTCTTTACACCAAATGGTGATTTTGGTGTTGAAGTGAAAAACAGTTTTATTGGTTTTTCTGATTTTGTTTGCACTAGAAAAAAATCAAGTAATAGTAAATTGATATTAAAATGAATTAAAAATCAAACTTTATTAATTGCATTAATCTGTAAAGCTAAAACAATCCTTAATGTGAGACTTTCTAGAACTTTGTTGTAGAGCTGGACTTCTGTGTCACGTCAGGTCTGTTGGACTGAATGGTTTGTAATACAAACAGTAAACTTCATGCATATAATAATAATAACAACACTGTCAGTACTGTCAGTACTGTCAGTAAAGCTATTGTTATTGTTCTATGAATGGAGTGTACTGTTGTACTGTTTGTACAGCGGGGCTCTGTTTTCCTCTCCCCGCCCCTGAATCACTTCCTCCAGCAGCCGCGGCGAGGAGGCCAACAAAGCACCACTGAGAGCCCGTCTGGATTCATTTCCAAACCACCAGCAGGTGAGAAGTGAACGTTTACACGGAGAGTGGACTTTCAGTCTGTTTTATTAGCAATATTATTGTCAAATATATTCGATAAACTTATATTTTCTTCCGATATTGTGTCTACGTTCTTCAGCTAAGCTAACTAAGCGATACATTCGCCTTGACTTCCGTTATGCTAGCTAAGTCTAGCTAGCTAGCCGCACCGGTTTGTGGGTGAAAGGAAAAAGCGAGGTATTTGCCGAGTGTTATCAAGCGAGCCACGAACACTGCCGTGGTATTATATTCATTGTATCGTGAGTGTCTTCTATCTATGACACCACTTTCAAAGAAATTCACAAAGATGTAAACTTAGCGCGGTAGCCGCGTTTCCAGCTAACGGTAGCTGGTAGCTGCACCAGCTAGCACCAAGTCTTTTGTAAACAGAGGATGTTCCTGCTCGTTTAAGTCTAGGTCCGCCGGCCCGGCAGCGATTCACAGCTGTGTGTCTGAACCAGCTCTCAGCGTGTTAACTCTCAGGTTAGTGGAGTTGGGAAATAATGGTGGTGAATGAGAAATGTTAGTCGAGCTTGATTCTGGGGTGGGTCAGTCACACTGGAGCGGAAATGTATCATCGTGGAAGAAGGTTCCTACTCCCACTTAACACTTCAAATCATCTGTATAGATGTGAGCTCTGGGCCTTCTGATGGCGTCCACGTGTCCCTCCCTGTATATAACACACTATACAGCTGACTGGTTGAGTGTAAACAGTCCTGGCGTTGAATGCTAAATAGTTAGCCTCGGGTGTTGGTTTCAGAGACTCTGGCGTTGTGTCAACACAGCTGAAGGTTACTGCTGCTCATCATTTCTCACCGGGCTGTGGTGGTGGTGGTGGTTGCATAATGTCTGAATGCAATAAAAATGACCCTCCCTGTTGTTAAAGATAAAGTGTTCTCTCGTCTAACCCTTGTTTGTTTCTGTGTCTTGTCTGCAGCGATGGCAGCGATCAGGAAAAAGCTGGTCATAGTGGGAGATGGAGCCTGTGGGAAGACCTGTCTGCTCATCGTGTTCAGTAAGGACCAGTTTCCAGAGGTCTACGTGCCCACAGTGTTCGAGAACTACGTTGCTGACATTGAAGTTGACAGCAAACAGGTAACAATTGCTTGCTCACATTTCGGATGTGAATCAGTATTATGTAACCTGGCACCTGGGAGTGATTACAGCAACAGATCTGTGCTGGTTGTACCTACTCTACAAAATCACTCCCTAGGTACATTATATTTTTCTCCTCATGTGATTGAATCACGAGTGCCCCGACTGGAACAGAAAAAGAAACTGCTTTCAGACATGCAATGAACTCTGGATGTTTTCCTAAAAAATGTACAGATGGGTCAGTTGATCGAGACATTTTCCAGAACTTTACCTGCCAGCCCATGTGACAATGCAGTAGGAGAATGTCTGCCAAATTCACAGTGAGCTAATGAGCGTGTTTCTAACACACAACAGATGCAAACATTTATTTGAAAAACAAAGAAAAGGGTTACAGATATCTCAGAACAATAAAGAAGTGCCATACACATAAGACACAGACAAAGCCGTCAACTTAGAAAGAAAACCAATTTCCAAAGCTTGTGGCGATAGGGGCGTCAATGTACTGTAAACAAAAACATGTGATTTCCACAGCAAATTATTTATAGCCATGGCTCTTTCTTTTTACCTCTGTCGCTTGTTAAAAGTGTCAACATCCCCACCTGCTCACGTGATTCCAGGGGGATTTCCTGCTGTGTTCTCGCATCAGATTCGGTGCACTTTATACTAGGGGGCCTGGCAGAGAGTCCGAGAAATTTGCGTTCACAAATGCTCCTCCTCTGGAGAAAATGCGGAGGATTTCCAGAGTTAAATGCACGTCTGAAAGAAGCTAATGTTATGTACAGCCTCCTGCGGGCTCTACTCAGGTGCTGACATTTTCCTGTCGTTGTGGACACGTCTGTCCCAGATCTCCTGCTGCTTTCTTCATATGTGAAAGCCAACATATCTCAATAATAATAAACACTTCATATCAAGCCATAACAATATAGATTTATAATTATTTTATTTAGTTATGAAACTTCTTCCAGATGATCCTGATGTCCTTATTAAAAATGTTACATAGGCACTCACAGATCATATTACTAAGGGAGTGAGAAGTCTTCAGGCAAAGTAACTATATCTATCACAAGGTGACGTTTTATGTAGAATAGTTAATTAGACTCAGTGCAAATATGCTGTTTTTTGTGCCCTGTGAGTATCTGAATACCGGAAAATAGTGTGGATCATTATGTTAGTTCAGTGTTAAACCTAATGATCAAAAACATCCTGAACAAGGTTTGGTTATGTGTGTTTGATTTCTTGCTATCTTTTGTGACAGGTGGAATTAGCACTCTGGGACACAGCAGGACAAGAAGACTACGACAGACTGCGTCCACTTTCTTATCCAGACACTGATGTCATTCTCATGTGCTTCTCCATCGACAGTCCTGACAGTCTTGGTAAGTGATAACAATCTTCTTGTGAATTTAATCTAAATGCTGGTACGGCATTTGTAAAAACAAATACGGAAGCATAGCCACCCTAATAAAATTGATTTCGTTAACTGGTGTCTCATTAAATAATTAGTAGAGAACACAGACAACAGTTAAGACCAGTTAGAGATTTAAAGAGGAGGATCTAATGGTGTCATGTTAACAGACACACATGTACGATGGAAAAGCATATTGATACCCTCCTCGTCTTGTGATTGTGTCACATCATGTAGCACCTTCACTCAACTACACATCACAACTGTAGTCGGTTTTCAAGGCATTTTTCACAAAACTGATGAGTTAACTGCAACCTGCTGTATTTAAACCAATGTCTCCATCTAGAGGATTCAGAGGATTGTTTTTGCTCAGAGCACAGTTGCATACATTTCTCAGTATACAGAATTAAATCAATTGAATGCTTCTCTTCTTTTTTTCCTTGCAAGAATGCTAAAGATTTGATGATTCCAGACTGCGAGATCTTTCTGCTTCATATTGCATACTCTTTAGATTTTGTATTGTTGGTCAGAAAAAATTAAATCATTGATGATATCTCTTTAGGCTGTAGGGAATTATGATGGGTGTTTTAAACAGTTTTTAGTGTTTCACAAGCCAAATAAATTGATTTAATTAACAAAATAGTCCAAGTTTATTGATAATGAAAAGGATCATCACTGGTGTTGTCTTTTTGTCCATCAGAGAACATCCCTGAGAAGTGGACCCCTGAGGTGAAACACTTCTGCCCTAATGTTCCCATTATTCTGGTGGGAAATAAAAAGGACCTGCGTAACGATGAGCACACCCGGAGGGAGCTCGCCAAAATGAAGCAGGTAAAACTGAAGAACACAAAGACACATTTACCCTCTCCTACTGATGAATGCTTGTGTCTTAAAACTCCTCTTGAACTTCTCTGTAGGAACCTGTGAAACCAGAGGATGGTCGGGACATGGCCAACAGGATTGGTGCCTTCGGATACATGGAGTGTTCAGCAAAAACAAAGGATGGCGTGAGGGAAGTGTTTGAGATGGCCACCAGGGCTGCACTACAGGCCAGGCGGGGAAAGAAGAGCAGTAAATGTGTCCTACTGTAAACAAGGGCACGAGGACTGCTTTCTACTGGGGGAAAGAAGGAGCATTAGGTCAAACCTACCCCCCACCCCCAAACACACCCACACAAAAGACTGTTCTCCCCAGTTTTTACTAAAGGTGTATTGCTTTTACTTTTTTTTGTCTTAAGCATACGTAGTCAAGTTCTGTCAGTATTCAATTTTGAGGTAATGGAAAACTACTTTTTTGTACTTAAAAATGAGTAAATTTGCCATAAGGAAACCTCCTTTATCAACTTGTAATCAAAGAGGTCAGCCAAGGGACCTGCTGTGTCATATCTGCCAACTACAGTCAAGTGCTTAAGCCCCGCCTGCTGATCTGAGGAATGTTTCCACAGCCAACTAGGGTGAAGTACCTGTACACTGTGACCCGTGGTCCTTTCAATTATTTCAACAAACGGATGCACACATGAAGTTGAAAATTTGTTTGTGTGCTTCATATACGAATCCTTTGTGCAGTATGATCACATGCACAATATGAGACTGGAAACTCATTTTGTTAAAAAACGCAAATGGAAACTTAGTGTTTTGTGTAATAAATTTCTTTGTAAGAATCTTGATTATTTGCCTTATTTGTTTGTTTAATCACAGACACTAAGGCACCCGATGAACTATGGTCCAGCTCAGAAACTGAACAAAAATGAATAAGCATGATGGAGGCAAAAGTTTACAACCATGCACATGTAATTGGACACTGTCTTTTGGAACATGTGTGAACTGCACTGAAAACTCAAGGACACTTGTGGAAATTGTGGATTAATACAATCTGGTTATCTCACCTACAGAGCCTGATCTTTATGAAAATATCTGTATGGATTTTGTAAGACAAGAAAATATATTGAGCAAATCATTTTACATACGTACATGCTTCCTGTATGTTTTTCTCACATACAAATCAACAGAGAGGTGAATAGACCCACCTATGCAGAGGTACTTATGGCAGTCTCTTGGCTCTTAGTTACTGGTTGGTACATATGCCACTACTGATATTTCTGTTCAGGTTTGAACTTCTTGGCCTCTGTGCTGCTGCATTAAATGGACTTTCACCACAATCAGATCTAGTGTCACTTCTAAAATATACACTCAACATACATGTGAGCAAAATGCCTCAAACTGAATTACATACAAACAATCGATGCAAAACAGGACACAATTAATTTGGTTTTTAACAAACGTGCTTTATTTAACATACACTTAATACAAACTATAAAACTAAATTGCAGATCCCCACTTTGGTGTCGACAGATCAGACTGTTCGGTAAAAAAGAAGTTACATCAATTCTCCAAATAAAAAATAGGTACATTTTATTCACAATTGATCTTTACTCATTAGTTTTTCAACTGCAGACCAATTCCCTGACAATGCACAAAGTATTATACAATGGACATGAGGGATTACATATTGCATAAGGAACTTAATCAAGCAGTTTATTAGGTACACCAGCTGAAACTAATACAATCCAACAGCAACAGACCGAAAACATGAAATGTATATTTATATATAGCATTTGGTATGGGACAGCATTAGTTCCACTCAGTGTACCTAACAAAGTGACAACTAAAGTAAAAATGACCCTGAAGTGATTTTATGTTGTAGAATTTTATGAGTGGATGAACTACTGAAAGGCCACAACTGATAACAACAGAGCTAAAAGGCAACAACAGCTTGAATCTGACTGGACAACATCAACACTGTGGTCCAGGTGATTCTCTATCAGGGTGAGACAATGGGGAACTCTGTAAATTATTTTTATATCAATTTGAACACTAGATACATTTTTGGTGTGTTTAACCCAAGAAATCCAATCCTATGCAGTTTGCCACGGTACCCTCACGTTTGAAGGTGTCAGGAAGTGCTTTGATAATCACCACCTCAAGAGTCATTTGTTCTTCTTGGCTGGAAGTCTTGAGCGGGCGAGAAACACTGGGAGCAGAGCCAGCGCTCCCAGAGCCACTGCCACTAACGGTCGGTAAAAAAGCCAACCTACTCCGATGGTAAGAAGAGACAAAGAGCAGGAGACACACAGGGCAAAGATCTTCAGCCCCACGGACACCAGCTCTCTGAGCACAGGAACCCAGTCCACTGCAGGGACAAAACACAACATGAAGGACGGACACAGAGATGGATTAAATCATCATTGGCAGTGTGTCAGTATTCGTTTACCCAGTGTGTAGATGATGCGCATGGTCAACTGAATACTGAGGAACATGAGGGCCCATCCTGCAGCCCTGAGACCCCATGTCTTCAAACTGTTGTGCTGGTGCGCTCTCTCAAAAATGTCCTAGAGACAATGAAAGAACTGCATCAAGACCAGGTGGAGAACCACACACTTAACCAACATGTGGAATTTTTCCCAGAACAACAGCAGTGAAGAAGGGAGATAAAGCACAGTGACCTCTGCAGAGAGATCCTCCAGGTACAGGATCTCCAGAGTGTCTCCTGACTTGGTTTTAAATGCCATCAGCTGCTCCCCTCTCTGCATGGCCACGATGCTGACCTGAGAAAAAAGCAAAGAGTCATGAAGTGTCTAGATATTTTGGTCCAGACATTCTCCGGTCCTTGCCTTTCACATATAAACTTTTTATTTACAGCACATCCAGTCTCTGATCTTATCACCCAAAGCACGGATTTTTCCCTGTTGTTAAATACAAATTTTATCAATCATGTACATGTTTATGATGTTGTCTTTGTCATTGGTCATCATAGCATTTTATAGACCAAAAAATATACAATTGGTAATAATAATCATTAGTTTCAAATTCCATTAAAGAGCACTAAGGTGACAATAGTGTGGCAACTAATAATAACCCATTCAATCAAAGTTTAAAACATTTATTACAGGTTGTTCAAAGTCTTGTCCAATCAGCAAACATTTAATTTACAATGACAGAACAAATCAGCTCATTAGATTGGCTGGAACTTAATGAATATTTGTTTAAGTAAAAGTTATTGAATTATCTAGATTGTTGTTGATTCCTTTTTTTTTTGACCAACTATTCCACTAATAGACCTATAGTCTCAGCACTGGTTCACCTCATTTGTCAGTGATTGATTCATGAATTCCTGCAGAAACTCCGTAAGGACCATTATTTACTGACATGTCAGATCGTGATGACTATTAACCAGGTTATCTGCATCACTCACAGTCTGAGCCGGGCCCAGTGGAGACGTCTCACCACTCAGTCCAGCGTAAGAGAATCTCACACGCACATCTCCGACCTCATGAATAAAACCAGACAAATAACAACAACTCTTTAAATGTGCCAGTAAGGAACATATAATGACAGAAGAGGCCAGCACTGTGTGCATCAGGCAGAGGTTCACCTCATGATACTCACCTCCGGCCTGCGTGGGTTTTGAGTGTGATAGAAATAATCATCATAGATGGTGAGAAAAGTGTCCAAGCTCAAGGTGGAGAAATCCCTCAAACTCAGAGTCTGGAAGTTATTGATCTGCTCCACAAGGCCTGAGGATGAATGAGTGACAGTCTGACAAACAGACCAGCTGAAGTATGTCTGTTTACAACAGGTTGTTTAGAGATGGAGATACCTTTAGATAGAACCAAGGGCCCAACTCTGACTTCAGGAGCCACTACTGTCACACTCTCAACCGCCATGGCACTGAAATAAAGATTAAGTTAAGGTGAAGTTACAGAAAATATTTTGGACTCCACTGTAAATACAATTACATTTTAGGTGAAAAAATGATGTACATTTTCTTTCATGGTTAAACAGTAAAATATCAAGCCTCAATTAGATTTCGTTGTAAGTTTGAGAACATCATCTCAGGAATCATTGCCCAATTTATTTCCAGTATATTATTGGCTGAAATATCTGTATTGGAATTTTTTGTACTCCGTAATGTACTCCAAAAATCTAAATCAGTCAGGCTCTACTCAGAGGTATTGGCTTACCTTGGGTTCTGGTGACCAATTTCCTTGTCAAAATGGCGACTGTTGACCAACTCTGATTTCCACTCAGTGTCTGGAAACAGAGTTACCACAGTGCGTCAAATAAAATATACACAAAGAGTAAAGAAGAGCCAAAAAGGTAAAAAAAAATACAAAAACTCACTGTAGGTGTATGTCGTCTCAGTTTTGGTTTCTCCATTCTCTTGGTAATCCCTGAAATCAATTACCTCTTCAGTCAGAGAATATTTTGTATTCAAGCCAACATTTTTAACACCTGACCTCAACCATAGTGTTGACACGCAGACAACAGACTCACTTGCTCTCCTGGTACTCCACCCACTGATACATCTCCACCTGCCTCTGCAGCTTCACCGCCTGCACCACCACTCTGTAGTTGGGGTCATAAAGGGGCTACACAAACACAAGTACATGGTGTAATTTTAGTTGAAGTAAATTTTTGTGCATTGCTTGAGTATCGATTTAAAATGAAACTTTGTATATTTTGGAACTGCCCTTTTTTGTCAGATTTGCCTGCATTCCAACCTGTCTGAACTTCAGTATGTATGGAATTTTTTTTACACTTGATTATTTATTATGGGAATGTAAATGTAAATGTGAGGAGCAATTTGACACAACAGAGAATCAAAACTGAAACCAACAGTCAAGTACAGCCTACCTCTGTAGTGTGCAGCTGAGTAGACAGGTGAACTAGACGGTTGTTGTTCTGCAGCTCAAGGCTGAAGTACGGCCCCAGCGACACAACCTGAGACAGACCTTCATCCAGAGAGGACGCTGTTTGCAGAGCTCGTCCCTGAAGAGAGAGGCAGGTACATAGAGTCAATCTGGAGTAACTTTAACATGGAACATAACTCAGCAATTAAACCTTCAGTGTAACAGCGTGGCTTTTGATATAATGCATTAAATGCAGACGCAGAGTCAGTGGTTCTTACCTCATTGGTAAAGAGAATATAAATTGAGAGAAAAAACAATCCGATGCCAAAAGCTGTTCCTCCTGCAGTTTCACTCAGTCGCTCTAAGAATCCAGGATTAGATTTCACAGATACACGCTTGTGCTGGTTTGGCTCTGTACCTGAAAACTGACACAAACATACAAAAATAATAAAGTTGAATGTTTGCAATGATCTGAAAAATAAATGACATTGACCACTTGATGAATGAAGATCTATTATTATTCACAAATGTGTGTGTGTCACAACACATTTAGGTTTAGCAATAAGACAAAATATATAATTGTCATTATATTGATATCATCAGATGTGAACATTTGTAACTCTATAATCTTTGACCACGTTGCTCAGCCCTTTAAAAAGCTCTTATTTACAAATGCATATACAACGTGTGGTTTCAAGGATTCAGATTTGAGTCCACAAAAGGAACAAGTGAACCATTTCTCTGGAGATAGAGAAGTGTCACAGTGCATTCAAACATCTTATTATGTGATTCATAAAATGTCACAATTCATGATATTAGATGAATGGACAGAGCCAGTTTCTGGTTCAGTCAGATAACTTTTACACAACACAAACTTTTAACTTGTTTATTATCACTGAGATCATTTCGATCTATTTACATCCTTTAACCTCCAAACTGTTTTAATCACTCAGATATGTGCAAACACATCCTGTGTGCATGAGAGACTCGCCTCCTCTGACTGACCACAAACACCAGGACAAGTGACAGTAGCATCTAAAGTTAGCTAGCTGCCATTACAGGCGCGAGCAGATGACACGCCTCTTTTGTTCTGAGCTCATTCTACTTCCTCACTTCATCTCAAAGTTACAACTAATAACTCAACGAATAACTCAACGAATAACTCAAACAACATGACTCCTCACTGAGGAGTCCTCAGCGTGAAGACACGCAGGAGGCAGGAGGAGTCCGGAGGAGCAGATGTTAGCTCCCACACGGTTCTCTGTGACCTGGAGGCAGTTGAGGTGCTAACTTCACGATGAAACTCCGCTGGTTAAGTCCAGGTTCAGTAAACTAACGTGGTTCAGTCGAGTCACTTACTGTCTGTGATGGAGACATGGTTCTCCTGCTGCTCCTCACTCAAACTCCCGTTGGAGGAAATGAAGACGCTGGAGCCTTGAGGTGCGCTTCATCTGCGCACAGCGTGTCCCGGAACCACCACGGGGGGGCGGCGCATGGCACAAGTTTGTATCCCCGCACACTGGGATACTCTGGTGTAGATAACAAGTGCTATAGATTCTTCTCAAGTTATCATGGGTGATGGAGTTTTTGCAGCAGGTCAGACCGGGAGGCTCACTGATGAAATATGAGTTTCACTTTATGATCATTCAGAAACATTTCACATTTTCTTTCCACTACATTGATCTGACAGCCACAGCGAGTGTCCACTTCCTACATATTTCAATGTATTATTACTACTCTGGTAGCAGGAACAAAAACAATTGCACTATGCATTGTACTGTGTATGATTGTGTATGTGACAAATAAAACAATCTTGAATCTTGAATCTTGAATCTGATTACTGAGCTTCAGTAAAAAATACATATATAAAATCCACATTATTTAATAACATAGTACATTAACCACTCTGAACTGAGCCATTATACATAGTCATTACTTTTTCTTTGATACTTCAAGTAAGTTTGCTGCTGTACATACATTTATATACATTTACTGGATATTTATAAGTACCACAGAGACAGACACACACAAACCACATCTACTGCCTGTAGTCAGCAGATCACCACTCAACCAACTGTCTCTCTCTCTCTCTCTCTCTGTCTCTCTCCCTCTCTCTCTGTCTCTCTCATATAAACCGACACCCACACACACACACAAAAACTGATAAACACACACACACACCCACTCTCTCTCTCTTTCTCTCTCCCTCTCTCTCTCTCTCATATAAACCGACACCTACACACACTGATAAACACACACTAACACACACACAAACACACACACAAACACACACACACACACACACACACACACACACACACACACACACACAGACACACACAGACACACACAAACTCTCTCTCTCTCATTCATGCACACAGACGCCCACACACACACTCTCTCTCTCTAGACATGTTCGTCTTAAGAGGATTATTGTGAAGAGGAAGACAAAGCACTTATCAACATCATACTTAGGTCTATGTGCAAGTACACACAATGCACGTATCCATGCACACACACAAATACGCACATACACACACAAGCACGTTCACGTTGATGCAGAGTGCATTCACTTTGACTCAGTGAGTGTTAAGATGCAGGAATATGATGTGATAGTGCTCGGAACTGGACTTAAGGTAAGAAAACTTGCCTTTTAATTGTAATATATGTATTTGAGTCACATGAGGGAAAGCGTGTCAGTTAACGGGGTAGATAAGCTCAGAAATCCTCTTTAAAGCACAAAGTCTGACAGTAAGTTAGTTCATTATAAAGTCTCTGTTGGTGTCTTGATTTGATTCTGCTGTGAAACGTGTCAAGGGTAATTATACCATAACTTTCAAAGCTTGAATGTAGAGACACATTCACATTGATTAAAAACTACTGATTCATCAGTTTCTCTTAGTATAAGTAGATAGTATAAGTGACAGTTAAGTTTCTCTTATTGTAAAACTCTTCCCATGTTTTTCACTATTTCATTGTTTATCCACATGCAGACTTTCTAAGCACCTGTTTCTAAAATCCCTGAAGGGATTTGTAGCGACTAAATTATCTCATTATGTTTGTCCTGATCTGTGGATGCACCCCCCTGCTCTTTTCATGATTAACTCTGCCAGCGAGGTTTTGTTTTCACCCCTGTCTGTTTCTTTGTTTGTGAGCACGATTACACAAAAACAAAAAAACTCAGTGCACAGGTGTGGAAGGAAAGAACCCAATACATTTTAGTGCAGATCTGGATCAGGGGACCGATCAGGAAGTCTTTTTTCCACTTTCTTTAACATTGCAATATTGGGGCCTTTTTCAACATTTTCCGAGAGTGTGTGAAATCTGGTGCAGCTTATTGAATTAAAGGGGACTGTTGGGGCTTGGTGGAGGCATGAGTGTGATTCTAGTTCTGACAGCATGACCCACTAACTACCAGCTTCCCTCTCTGTCTTAGGAGTGTATCATCTCTGGTTTGATGTCTCAAAGTGGGAAAAAAGTTCTTCACATTGACAAAAATCCTTACTATGGAGGAGAGAGCGCCTCCATTTCTCCCCTTGAAGAGGTGTGAACACACAAACAGCAACACATGCAGACACACACGTTTATCATGGTGTTTATTATCCAGTGTGTTTCTGTGTTTACAGCTGTACAAGAAGTTCAAGGTTCCAGGTCCTAAGGCCATGGGCCTTGGGAAAGAGTGGAACATCGACCTCATCCCCAAATTTTTCCTGGCCAATGGTGAGAGCTCAGTATCGTTCATCTGAAGTGTGACTCGTGCAGTTCATTTTGTTTCCGTTGTTTCAGTGTAAACGTGTGCTGTCTATTTGCATTACAGGTCAGCTGGTGAAAATCTTGGTGCACACTGAGGTCACTCGATATCTGGACTTCAAGGTAGTTGAAGGCAGTTATATATACAAAGCAGGAAAAGTTCACAAGGTCCCCGCCACTGAGGAAGATGCCCAAGCTTCAGGTATTTTATTGCGTTGTTTTTGTATATTTTTCGGAGCCCATGTTGGATAATAACAATAAACCCAATGTTTCAGACCTGATGGGCATGTTTGACAAAAGAAGGTTCAGGAAGCTGCTGCTCTTCGCCCTCAACTTTGACGAGAGAAACCCTCGCACCTTTCAAGATGTCAACCCAAAGAAAATGACCACACGGGACCTTTTCTGCCGCTTCGACCTGGGATTAGATGTAATGGAGTTCACAGGTCACGCCATAGCCTTACACAGCAGTGACAGGTCAGTCCCAGGGACATACTGTACATGGACCAGATGCTGACAGATGATCCTTGAAGTGCCTGATCCCATTTATCGTCCCTACGTGTCCCTGCAGTTACCTGGACCAGCCCTGTGTGGAGACCATCAGACGGATCAGGCTGTACTCTGAGTCTTTGTCCCGTCACACCAGCAGTCCATACCTCTACCCAATGTACGGGCTGGGAGAGCTGCCGCAGGGATTTGCCAGGTTTTACTCACACTGAATGGGATTTACAACGACATCTAAAAACTGCAGTCAGTGTGTTTCGTTGATTACCCATCCTGCCTGTGTGTTTCAGGCTGAGCGCAGAGTACGGAGGAACTTTCCTGTTGAACAGACCAGTGGATGAGATTGTGATGGACAACGGCAAAGTAAAAGCGGTGAAATCTGAGGGGAAGGTAAGGTAGATTTAAGAAAAAGAAAAATTAGTCAATACACTGGAAAAAATGATCCAGTGGCATAACTGTCCATTCTGTACAATTTGTCTTTTCTTTCTCTGCTAAACAGCTGTTCCACTGTAAACAGCTGATCTGTGATCCCAGCTATGTTCCTAATCGAGTGAGGAAAGTGGGTCGTGTCATACGTGTCATCTGTTTATTAAATCATCCAGTTAAAAACACCCACGAGGCCAATTCATGTCAAATCATCATCCCTCAAGCTCAACTCAACAGGAAATCAGGTATTAAAGATAGGACATTTTAACACAGTAAAAGATATATGAGTAAAGAAATAGTAAATAATAAAATGTATAGGGAAAGATTAGTTGAAGAAAGGTTTAAACTACATATGAGGTAAAACATGTTTAAATCAATTGAAAACAAGATCATAAAAATATGTTTTGAGCATTTTTTTTGAATGTCTCATATATTGATATGAACTGGGAGTTTGTTCCAAATCTTTGGTGCATGATTACATGAAGCTGCCAGAACTGTATTATTCCTGTCTTTTGTTAAGAAATGATTCCAAATTAAAAAATATATTATCTCACTAATGCATGAACAACTCTGATTTTCCATGCAGACATTTACATATCTGTAGTGTCCTTCACCCACAACGTGGCTTCAGATGGGATGTACATCGCCACGGTGAGCACGACCTCAGAAACCAGTAACCCGGAGAAGGAGGTGCAGCCCGGCCTGGATCTTCTCGAGCCCATCATGCAAAAGTTAGTGACGGATTTTCTGTTTATTGATTGTCAGTAAGATTACATTTTAAACAATATTTAATAATGGTATTTTCTGTCCAAACTTTGAATCTAGATTTGTGTCAATCAGAAACCTGCTAGTTCCCATCGAAGATGGAAAGAATAGTCAGGTGATGAGGGGAAAAGAAAAGAAACAAATAATAAATACAAATATGGAGTGTGGTGGACACGTGTTTGTAACAGATCCCCTCTCTCTCTTGACTCACTAGATATTTGTGTCCCGCTCATATGATGCAACAAACCACTTTGAGACTGAAAGTGAAGACATCGCAGATCTGTACCGACGAATCACAGGAGCAGAGCTCTGCATCGGAGGATCACAGAGACACCAGTCGCACAACTCTGAAGACAATGACTGACGGAGACCTTCCACATCAGGCCAAACAACTGGGCGGAGGGTTTTCAGTAGCATGTGGACCGGACTGTGTGGATTTAAATGTGTGTTTCATTTTTTCTCCCATTTAATTTGTTTTGTGTAAAATCTATAAAATAATTCAATGTTGACAAAAAGTTTGGAATTTCTTTTCTTATGTCGATCATTTTGAGGTCCGTTCTTCTGAATTAGTTATTATGTATAGCACCAAAGTAAAATCCTGAGCACAGTGGATAGTCTTTCAGATATTCCCATTAAACCTTCTCATGCATGATCCAGGCATCAGCTTGACTGGAAATAGCATTTTTTGTAAGATTCAGCTTAACCAAGATCTGGAATTTGTCTGGGTTTTGATTTCCAGTGATATGAAGATTAGAATGAGGTTATTTGGACATTGTCTGTACGTGTGAAGGTGAATGATAGTTTTTCTCTGTGTGTTAACCCTGTGATGGGCTGTCGACCTGCCCGATGTCTACCTCGCCTCTCGCCCTAACTCAGCTGGGATTGCCCCCCTTGTGACCCCTGGAGGATAAGCAATCTAGATGGACGGATGGGTCCTTTAAGCCCCAATCAATGCTTCTGTTATCCAGCAGCAGCAGGTAAACGTGATCGAGCAGCGCCCTGCGTGTGATCGACAGGGATTTAAACATTGGCAGATGATTAGAGATGAATCACATTGATGTTAGAGGATTTGTGGATTCTCTTATCGAGGGAGCTTATCTGAGAGAAGGACAAAGCCACTAAATTGTGTCACTTGCTTGCACATGCTTGCACATGCTTGTCCATGGCGGCGCTGCAGGAGACAGAGGACACACATACGCACAGATATAAGAGGCTTAACCAAATGAAGGACAGTCGCCACCAACACCTCAGGTACAGGACTGGAACATATTCACACAGACAATAATAATATACTGCACAGATTGTCTTTATCTGCTGCACTACTCATCATTGTGTCCATTTAAAATTAAAAACTACAGCACACTGTATATTGCCTTATACATTTATGCATGAAAATACATTAAATACATTATATTTGAGTTATTGCTAAATGTGGTGCTTCAAATATATAATTTATACATAGGAATGCAGCTTCAACGGTATTCAGGTCTAATTCTGCATCATTTGTGTCCTCAATTATATACACATGTATACACACTTAGTTCTCGAGGCAGTCAGTGAAACCTCATATCAACAGATGAGGGGGGGCTCTTAACATATGAATCTGTACACTAACTGTTGTAACCAAACATCAGAGGTGGAGATCGCCGATTTTTTCCCCAGAAGAACAACCATCTCACAGGCTGCAGTATCTACTACTGTCGTATATCCCGGGACTTACTCCTGTGTTACTTCCAGGGCAGTGCTGACAGGTGGAGGGATCAGTCCAGCAGCTGCTACTCTCCGCTCACTGGTCAGGAAGTTGAAGGTTGCACATGCGTTCGGCTGATGAACAGCAAAGGGTAAAAAAAAGGAATATTAGGTCAACCTCAATGTTGCTGGTGAAACAATTAGAAAATCTGTGGCCTAGTTCACACCTGCTATTAACATCTATCCAGACCAAACACACACCAAATCACACACACACACACACACACACACACACACACACACACACACACACACACACACACACACACACACACACACACACACACACACACCTTTTTAGTCAGACTGGTTAAAATCATTTGGTCTTTGTTAACAGAAATGATCTACAAATTTATTTGCATGTAGCAAAGTGAGATTTGATCACAATGTGACCTCACAGGAGACACATATGGAGATGGTGGGACCTGACATACTTAGAGCTGTCCCCCAGGTCTGAACAAGGCTTTTGTTCATCTTTGTTATTGTTAGTGTTTCACCATGTCAGGATGAACATATGCTCTTAACTACAGTGATACACTTGTTCTACTTTACCGTGTCTTGCACTTCCACAGCGATGCCTTTACTCTTGAGTAGAGCGAGGACTGAGGGGTTGATTCGTTCAAGCCGTGCGCCTGTTCCCAGCACAAGAATCTCTGAATAGAGGAAAAAAAGAAAATAAGTCAGTTGACATGCATCAGGAAAGTTTTTTTTGGGTTCTATATAACTTATATGACCATAGATGAGTGATGAAATCAAGGTACATTTCAAATAACTGCATAAAGAAGCTTTCATACAGAGCACAAGGTTTCGCTTAATGTTTTGATAATATGAACATGATGTAAATAATATACTGAGACTCCCCCAATCACCAGATGGGAATTAACTGCGTAAGAATTTTTCCAGATATGTGTAGATAATGTCAAAGGTCATTGAAGTGTACCAGTAAGACACTTTGTGTTTGTTTTAATTAATTTCTCCATATATTGATCTGCATCTTTTTTTTTTTTTTACCTATTCTTGGTTCAAGCATGTGGAAGAGCGAGACACTTTCCTCAGTGATGTCTTTATAAGTGCCAACCTGCAGAAACAGAGATTTAAGCTCATAAGAAACACAGAACATTGTTTAAAATGACACACAAAGCATGAGGCTGTAAAGTGCTTCATGTGAGGTTAGTTTGTATATTTCTCTCACGTTCCACTGCAGGATTGCAGGAGGCAGCACAGCACAGGGTCCAAACACTCGATTACCATCGATGTTGAACCCTCCGGAACTGTAGCTGTGGATCATTACCCCACTGCCCGGCTCCTTCTGCATGACGGACACCGAGGTACGTTGGTACATCTCATCATCACTGGGCCCCAGTCTATGAGCACGAGACAGAAATGGGCTGGAATGAAAGACAGGGAAACTCAGTTAGAACTGATAAGATTTTAAATGCAGAAGTCTGATCATTTTATTTGTATTATTATTATTTTGATCATCATTACAAAGTTAACTATAGTCATAAAACACTATGTAATTATGTGCACTTCTCTCATCACTGTATTCTGCATCTCTTTGCATTTCACAAAAACAGACTGCACTGCAGAGCTGCTGCCATATGGCCCAGTTTAAAAGCCATAGATCTGATGCCAACCTACTGAGGAGGCTGACTGCCAAAAAAGCTTTGGGCCTGTCACTGCAAGAACGAGGACTGAGGAGGAGCCACGACAGACATGAGCCATGAAACAAACATTTCTGCTTTCACTGAAGAGCTGCAGCAGAATTCAGCAATCCATTGTTTCTGAGATGTGATGGATTGGAGCTCATGAGGCGTCCTGGCCTGAAGAAAGTGTAGATGTCGTGCTTAACTCCACAAGATGGAGCCAGAGGTTGACTGACAGGGTTAGAGCTTATTCTAAATGAAATCCTGATGGAGTAATATGCCAGTTCAAACTATTCAAATAATAGAAAACAATAATAATAATGAAATGTCTTCAGAAAACAATAAGTAACCACTGATCACAGGTAACAACATTGGATAAAACATAGATAATATAGTTTATTTTCTTTATGTCTAGTGGGCTTTGAACAAACGTAAATGTTAGTGACAAAGATGAATAATATTTAATTTCTAAATGTATTTATTTCTGTTTTATTATATACTAGCTTGTAGTTTTGTTTCCCAGTTGTTGACATCTTTTCCACCTATGTGAACAGATAAATTCACTACGTTCTGAAGATGCCCTGGTTACAGCTTCACAGTTTTCTGTAATCCACGAAACCTAATGATTAGTCTGGAAATAAAAATGTTATATTCAATGATCAAGTTATTAATTGACAGTTTAAAATGATGGTTACAGCTCTTGTCTTCAGGTAAATCTGCTCTGCTGAACCAACAGGACTGTAGCAGCTGTTGTGTTTACTGATATTGTTCATTATGGGAATCATGAAAATATGTCTTTAAATTCATCCTTAGCTCTGCTTATAATAACTGACCCAACATTTCACAACATGACGTTTAAATGTGGTGGTCTCACAGAGAGGAGTCTGATTATACGAGTTATTTAACCAAACACTTTGTTCTGTCCCCCCTGAATGAATGATGAACCCTGAATGTGGAAGCCCATCATACCTGGAGGAGGCGGGCACAGCCCTGGAGGAGAAGACAAACCCGTGTCCCGCTCTCTGGAGGACTCTGCTGCACAGCACAGCGGAGGACATGTTGGCGGAATCAACCTGCTCTGTCTCGCACACAGGGGGGCACAGTTCAATGTGACACCAGACGCTCATTTCCGGTGTTGTGTAACGAAAAATCGAGCTCCAAGTCCGGAGGATGTAAGAGGAAGAAAACAAATGTGTTAAATACTTCTGGACTGAAGATGATTCTCAAAGTTTGAATTTGTATTTATTTATTTTTTAATTTGATTTAGTGTTTTTATTCTTATTCACTTTATAGTGAATAGTTTAAACAAGTCTGGAGACGCAGCCCTGAAACAAACAGTCCATGTGTAAATCCTTATTATCTAGACTTGTTATTATTCATACTGTAAAGTTGTTGATTTAAAAAAGTGTCTTATAATGAAATAAAACAAAAACAAACCCCGAGAGTAGAGTGAATAAATCCCACCACTAAAGTCTCAAGCGTCAGATTGATGATTCTCCTTCATCAGAAGTAAATAAACGTATTTTAAGACGATGTCTGCTTCATATAATAAAAACAGTACGAGGCTTCTCTTCACTCTGTGCTTGATTAAAATGCCTGGGAGGCGTGTTCAGGGTGTGACAGCGCCCCCTGCGGCGTTGACTGGCAGCGGTCCCGGGTCAGATGATCGGGCTGGATTGTAAATAGACAGCAGCAGCAGCAGCAGCAGCAGCCAGAGATCCTGCGGTGCCATGCCTCCACAGACTCTCTAACCCGCCTCAGACACCGCTCGCACTCCAACTCGGACACCGCCGATCCCCGGACACCGCCCCGGCTCTTCTCGGCTCATTCTCGGTGTCGCTATAAAGTATGTACCGCTCCCTGTTCGCCTTCCGATCCGCGGAGCCCAACTCGCTGCACTTCGCGGCCGGGGAGAGCTTCCTAATCCTGGAGAGGAGCAACAATCACTGGTGGCTGGGCTCCCGCTGCAGCTCCGGGGAAACCGGCTACATCCCCGCCTCGTACATCGAGAAAATCCAGGTGAACACCGCCCGATGGCAACTGTTTGTCTGAGGGGATGTGAACTGGGACTGAGGAGTAACCCAGATCAGAGGGTTGATGGGATTTAGACAGACGGATCCTGTGTGTGTGTGTGTGTGTGTGTGTGTGTGTGTGTGTGTGTGTGTGTGTGTGTGTGTGTGTGTGTGTGCGTGCGTGCGGGCGTGCGCGTGCGTGCGTGCCTGTGTACAGCTGCAGCAGCGCAGGCCCCTGCTGCTGGAGCTGACTGCTGATTTCTGCATGTTTGCTGAAGAACACATGAATTATTGGAAGGAAGAGAGGGAGGCTGCATTATCGTAGAGACATGGCCTCCTGCACAGCAGCACTGCAGCTGCTGACTGCAGTGTCACAGACAGAGAGAGAGAGAGAGAGGGGGGGGGGAGGAGGTGCAGGACAGGAGGATGAGAGAGGACAGGATGGAGGGATTCAGTCCAGAATATGAGAGAAGACAGCTCCAAAGAACAAAACAGCAAGGCCGCAATTATTTCTGTAGACTCTCAACTGAACTTCTTATTGTTTAATAAGTAGCTACCTTCCTCCACATCGCTTTGGACATCGCTCAGTCACACCCAGTTTGTTTTACCAACAAAACCAGATAAAGTGTTTGGGTCCAAACAACACACACTCAACAAACCCATTTGTAATCCTTTAATGCTGCAAGACAAGTCACATAACTAAGGTTGAAGAGTCTCAGGTTGTTCAGGTTCCACTTCCCCCTCAGTCTGTGAGCAGACCTGAGTCATGGGACAGTCTCTCTCAAATCGTCTTCAGTGTGCTGGAATAAAGTGGATGGACAGATATTTGTCTGGGTTGATGGAGGTTCTTACAACTTGTTCCTTCCTTAGATATTCATTTCTCAACAATCTCTCCGCGGTCAGTCTCAATGGGAGTTCGTTCTTCTATTTTCTCAGATAAATGTGAGTTGATGACTTGTTCAGTTCATGTGTTCTACTGTGGGGAGACTGACACTGAACTAGTCCGAGCATGTATTTGTAAAATCATGGGCTCAGACAGGAATGCTCTCTCCTGTTGGTAATGACATTGGCCGAGGAGGTTTAATGAGGCTGAATGTGAGGCCTCACTGAAACACTCTGGTGGAAAAAGCTGTTTTTTGTTAGATAACTGCCCCAGTTTGTTTCTGCCTGCAGTCACACACACACACACACACACACACACACAAACATGTCCCCGGGCCACTATTCTCTCCTGTTTTCTTTAAAGCATGCTGCCACGATAATGCATATTTGATTTGTTCATCTTCCTCCCTTCATGTTCTCTTTTTCTGAATCTGCCAGGCTCCAGAGCAGGATGAGGTGTTGCAGTCCATCGACCGAGCAATTGAAGGCATCCACAACGTGGCCTTAAAAAATGGAGGCAAATACAACCTGGAGCAGCGAGACGTTCTGCAGTGAGTTCAAAATGTTCATGTCCGATGTGTCACGTTAAACAGTAAGACATTGTCCCATCAGTGTCCTCCACACAGGTCATTTTCCTCCTCTGTCGCAGGAAGTTGATCCATCATAGGAAGGAGACCCTCGCACGACGAAGTTCCTCCTCCTCCTCCTCCATTCAGAAACAAGGCCTCCCAACTTCCAGCAGTGAAATATCTCTCAGTCAAACTCCTCCTCCGCCCAACGGCCTTAACCGAGACTATGGACGCCACGGCAGCGTGCCGTTATCAGGAAGCATGGACAATATGCAAAGAGAGCAGGGCTTTTATCAGGTATCAGTGTTTTTCATTTATTATTGTAACTTACGACCAAAGTTTTCTATTAATCAATAAAACATGTTTCTTAATTAGATTTATTTTGATTAAACACAGTTTTGCACGCATGGCTGTGCTTCACTGTGATTTTGGACTTGTTAATGACACAAACAGACATTCTTTCAGTATTTTCTGTCATTTTCTATATTTAACCATTTATAAACAAACTGTTTATAGCCCTATACAATAATAATGGTGGACTCCCCTCCTGCAGGTGCCCCCTCAGCCTCGACGTGCGGCTCCGATCACCCCTCCTCCCCCAGAGAAACAGAGAAGCAGTCGACCTGCAGGTTAGTGAAGGGCAGCGGGAGCGAGGGGTTTCATTCTGCAGCTCATTACCAACATCTCAGTGTTCCACTTTACAGTCATGTGACAGGGTTGTTGTTTTTTGCTACTTTTAGCTGATGCTACCTGCTTCAGCTCTTTACTACATAAACAGACTCTATTCTTAGTCTTAGCTCACGGTGTCCGCTCTGTAACTGGAGCTCTCTCTCTCTCCCCCTCTCTCTCTCTCTCTGTCAGCTGAGCCGGAGGTCCCCTCCAGAGTGTCCTCTCTCTCCCCGTCCCCTGCTCCCTCCCTCTCGATCAGCACCACCTCTTTGGAGTCGGGCTCCTGCCCCTCCCTGGTCTCCTCTGATGTCAGTTTGCCAAGCGTCTCCAGCACTCCCCCCCCTCCAGTGCCATCTCGTGTGAAGCCCCCTGCGCTGCCTTTAGAAATGTTGCCCTCTGACTCCCCCCCTCAGCCTGCTCCTGCGAAGAAAGGCCTGGCGCCTCAGCCTCCTCAGCCTCCTCAGCCCACCACCACTTTAGAGCCCGCTGCGGAGAACCAGCCGGAAAGCGAATGGCCCGTTGCGCCCCCGTCTGTCGCTGAAAGTGCCCCTGGCAGCCCCACTATCTCTGAGCCGGTGCCCATGACCATCGGGGCTGAGCTGATTGAGCTGGTGCGGAAGAACACAAGCTTGAGTTATGAGCTGTCACGGGTCGCTGTGGGCGTGGTGGTCGGCCATCTGCAGACCACTTTGCCTCAAGCATCCTCCGCCCTGGAGCAAGTTCTCCTCTCCCTGGTGGAGAGCAAGGTCAGATTTGTTTTCATGTGGATTCAGCATCATGGAGCCTAAACCAGTGTGGTTCAAAGTTACAGCTGCATTTAGCTTCGATATTTCTCAGAGTCACTGGCTCTGTCTGAAATCACTCAGTCATTCACTCCTCCACACTGAGTGTATAGAGAGCTCCATGTGGAGGACAATGCAAAGAAGTTATCAGCAAAATGAAAAAAAACACCTTTGTCCAATAGGATAATACTATTACTATCTTCACTACTATTACTACTATTTTCTCTGTGGCATCAGGTACATTGTACCTGTCGCACAGTTAATACTTGACTTACGTTTGGAACGCATCCATGCATATGTTTTCGTCTGTTTATTTGGTTGTTATTTAGTAGGATTCCACCAAAACGACTGAAATCTGTGGAGAGGTGAGACATGACCTGAGGAAGAACCAGTTAAATGGGCTCCAGGATTTTCATGTTTAGCTGATGTTGTTGAGTGTGAGCAATTTGTTGCAGATCTAAATGAAAATGCAGCTCCAGTTAATTCAAATGTGGTTTCATAATGGGACTGTTGCAGCTCCATTCTTGGTTGTCGTTGCTTATCTGAGGTTTTGTTTTCACATCTCTCATCTCTTTGCTATTTTTCTTAATTCAACACGAGCACAATGCATGATGGTAGATATATATAGATATCTCTACACTTCTTTTCACTTAGCATCCAGACAGCACTACAAATTCACTATACAGTGAGTGATGGGTGATTTTGGACATTTTAAAATGCAGGGGACAGAATGTCTCTCATTTCCTGTTTTTAAATTCACTCTTTGCAGCTTCAAACCAAGCATGACAGAACTGCTGATTATTTCCTGGCAGACTTTTCTGTTTCTTCCTCCCTGTTTAACGGCAATTGGTGAAAGCTTTTTCTGCTGGCTTGTATTCACCTCCTCTTTTGAGTGTTATGCCTGAAATACTCAGTGATCTAATCTCTCACTCTAATCTCAGTGCATTTAGATATTGAACCCTCAGTGAAATACTGATCAAGAAAAGATAAGAAAATTGTTGCTTGGATGTATATCTTGTTTGGTCATACATTTAAAATGAATTACAGAAAATAGCTTCTTCGGTAGGTATGAAAGCAAGTGAAGAAGTATGAATACACTGGTTTAGAGTAACTTTACAGTTACTGCATGAGTGAAAGATATAAAACACTGTAGGGGCTTTTATTAGAGCCAATGTAAAGATTACACTATGCTCTGTAGTTCAATGCCCGCACATATAATATGTTTTTACTTGATCAGTTAACTTCCTTTGTATTTCAGAGAACGGATCATTAAAGTTAATCTGACTGGCAAATCAAGTTATAATGAATATGTGGGTGTGTCTATGTCTCTGTAGGTTTCGAGTGCAGCTCTGCCGCAGGGTCAGGTGTGTCATGACGAGCAGCGGCTGGAGGTAATCTTCAGTGACCTCGCCCGTCACCGTGACGACTCCCAGCAGCGTAGCTGGGCGCTTCACGAAGACCACGCTCTGATCGCCTGCTACCTCGAGGAGCTGCTGAAGATTCTGGTATGATGTAGTGAGCTCTGGATGTCTCTCGTCTAAGAGTTCATGTTTCTAACAGGCTGCTGGTGAAGTGGGAGAAGGTTTGTTACATCCTGACCGAAGATGGCTATGACACATATCTAACTAAAGATACATTTTTCATTCATTCACTTTATTTTAACTCAGGAATACATTTCCATTATAGCCAAGTACACACAATAAACAAAGAATTCTAAGTCTCCAAGAAAACACAAATAAGAAACCGTAAAATCTGAAAAATTGCAAATGCAAGAGCAAGAGTCAAAGTTGTAGAAATAAATACAGGAAATTGAATTGAATTTAAAGCAAATGAATCAACTAAAACTAGAACAGCTGGGGGTAAAATAAGGTGATGTAAAAATATAGATTGTCCAAAGGATAAAAACTAAGATTGCTCTGTCTATTATTTTATTATTTATTTGTTGTATTGTTCCATGTTGCAGCTGCATGATGAGAAAAACTGGATTTACCGAGCTGAGTTCAAACAGTTGGCATCTGCACAATAATCCAGTCATTTGAGGATCTTTGATGAGAGCCACATTAAACTACAGCAGTGGCGTGATTTATTTTTCACTTTTCATAAGTGTGTGTCCAGAAGTTGCAAAAGACATCACAACAAAAGCAATAAATTATTTTTAGAGTTATTATGTATTAATATGCACAGCAATGTAACATCTGTTAAACTGATATGAAAAAGGAGCTTAGGAACATTTTTCATCGATCGATATAAAGTTTTCTCTCTGGAAGAATCTGTGATGTGGCCACAGGACCCGTCCAGATGTTATGTTGTAAATACCAGACATGTTTGATAGGATCAGAGCGGCTCAGACGACTTTACAAATCCAACAGTGTGTTTAAAGACAAATCTGTGAACCCTCCCGCTGCCAAATATTTTTTTTAGTTGGCAGTTCGTCTCGACCAACACTCAGATCAGGGTTGGGATGTTCGGATGAGTTCTTAATGAGCTCTGTAATCCTCTGGAGTGTTCAGATTATGAAGTTACATAGTTGTGATGATATTATTAGATCTTTGCTTTTATATCTAAAAGCTCTGACCTTTTTTTCCTCAGACTGATGCAGATCCAGAGGTGTGTAAGAGGATGTGCAAGGCCAACCACTGCGAGAGCATCATCTCTCTGGTTTCATATTACCAGATGGTAAGAAAAAAATAATGACACTCAAATTATATATTTATTTGATTTCATTTTATTTCTAGCAGGAAAAGACAACAGAGCAATTGAAAAATACCATTGCTAGCTGTGGGCCTGACAGTATATAACTATGTTCTCCCACTTGGGACAAGAGTGATAAAAACATATACAGTACGTAAAATCACATTCCAATTCAATAAAAAGGTAAAAAAAAAATAGAAACAATCAGGTGAACAAAACAATGAAACAAAATTAGTCATTGCAGGTTTGACCTTCCACTAAGTTTTGTGTAAATGTGTGTTTTCAGTGTGTGACAGTGGTTTTTGCTCCAGTGTGATCTCATTCCAGATTATGTGTATGTAAGGAAAGGACCGGAAGAAGTGCAAGTGCTGTTAATCTAGTGTTGCATTCTTATGTTGAGTCTCGGGAGTAAAGCGCTAAGTGCTGGGGAGGTGCTGGAGGTGTTATTGTTCAAGGATCTGGAAAAAGCATTTGGAGGCTACGTTGTTTGTGTAGTTGGGGCAATGCAGTGCAGAGTGTAATGAATCTTTGGTCTCATGGTTTCTGTCATAGTGAGGGACGAAATGCATGATAGGAAGAAATGCATGTGTCTGAAACAGTGTGGGTGATATATGGTTGATTTTAGTCTATGCGTACAGTTTCTGGTTGAACGTCTTCGTTAGATTATGGATGTGTTCCCGGTAGATGAGATGTGAATCGAGGAAAGATATTTATAAGTCACTGAAAAGTGATCTGTCCAGGAAAAATAATAATTTTAGAGTTAGTAAAAATGTTTCTGTAAACAAAATGCTGGTGTTTGTGGTCATGGTTTTTAATTAAGTTTATTTGTATTGTCAGTTTACTAGAACCTGTTCATCATTAATATTCAACTAATATTTATTGCTCATTACACATTCTGCCCAGTGAATGTTTCAAACCTCCCTGCAGTCCTCCGGGTGCACTTGTTCTAGCCTCAGTAGTCTGTGTAAGTAATGTGTAAGTGTGGATATTTGGCTCATCGCTGCCACCATGTGTGCGGGCAGGAGCTCCGTGTGTCGCTGCGGCTGCTGCTGCTCAAAGTGTTCGGGGCGATGTGCAGCCTGGACGCCGCTCTCATCTCCACGCTGCTCAACTCCATCCTGCCCATGGAGCTGGCCAGAGACCTGCAGAATGACACACAAGGTGAAACCACAGACACGTTTGTGCCTCCTCTCATTGTTCACACACTTACTCAGATATCTTTATGGTTATTGTGTGTCTTTCTCTCCCCAGAGCATCAGAAGATGTGTTACACAGCTTTGGTGCTGACTATGATCTTCTCAATGGGCGAGCAGGTGCCATATCATCACTATGGTATGAAGACGCTTTGTATGTGTTGTTGGTGAAGAAAGTCGATTCTTCCAAATAATGAAATTGCACTTTTATTTAGAAAGC
Organism: Paralichthys olivaceus; assembly: GCF_024713975.1. Lineage (NCBI taxonomy): Eukaryota > Metazoa > Chordata > Actinopteri > Pleuronectiformes > Paralichthyidae > Paralichthys > Paralichthys olivaceus. Next base: position 13,650,477 of record NC_091094.1, read on the forward strand.
ACATTCAAGTTATACAGAGTGCCTGTAATCCTGACCCCCCCTCCTTCAGAACACCTGAATGATGACTTTGTTCAGTTCCTGCTGGATGTTGTGGAGGACGGGCTTCCCTCCGACCCCACTGAGCAGCTGCCCGACACCTTTCTCAACCTCCTGCTGGCCTTCAACCTGCACCACACAAGTGAGAACATCCCCAGTAGGCCTTTCTGACAGACGACATCTTTAGGAGCTTTTATTGTTTTATGATTCACGCTTGTTTGTGTCTGTGTCGTCCAGCTCCCAGCAACAATGTGATCATGCAGGAGGTGAAGAAGAAAAATGTCAAGATCCTGTCAGAGAAAGTTCTTCTGCTTCTGAACAGAGGCGGTAAAAAAAACTAAAACATTGTTTGTCATATTTTCCATATTTTTAATATCTATTCCTGAAGCTTCCTCATTTTTATTTTTCATATCATTCTTCATCTTTTGTCCATTCCTCTCCAGATGACCCCGTGTGCATGTTCAAACACACCCCGCCTGCACCGCACTCTGTGCTCAAGTTTCTGCAGGATGTTTTTGCCAACAGAGAGACGGCTGACATCTTCTACCGCACTGACATGATGGTGATGATTGACATCGCCGTCCGGCAAATATCTGACCTTTCACCTGGAGACAAGGTGACACACACACACACACACACACACACACACACACACACACACACACACACACACACACACACACAAACAACAATACTATTTCTGTTACATTCACAGCTCATTATTATAATCTGCTCTCCTTCCCTTCCCGTGAAGCTAAGGATGGAGTACCTTTCCCTGATGCACTCCATAATGCGCTCGACGGACTACCTTGAGCACCAGCACCGCCTGTCTGACCTGCAGGGGGCACTGCAGAGGATTCTAAGGGAGGAGGAAGATCCCGGAGAGGAGGAAGGGAGCGCTACAGCCAAACAGATGGATAAGCTCATTGTGCAGCAGATCTACAAGGAGTTCCCACATATCTGTGAGAACCAGGTCTAACCATATCAGTATCACGCTCACACACTGTAGTCTGCTCCCATCTACTGCAGGGAGGTGCAATAAAGCTTGAAAGAAGAAGAACTGATGTTTGATGGGACGCCCTGTGATCTGTGCCAGACTGTACTGAGAGAAGCAAACCAGTTCCGCCAATGTTTTCCTGGACTGGTCGTCCAGCATCCCTGTGATTGACATCAAGAAGATCTTGCAGCTTTTCTCCTCTTGAATAAGTTTTATCTGATGAATTCAGGAGGATGTCTTAAGTTTGTGTCAAGAAGGGAAAAAATATGACGAGTGCGTTGTGAGGTTTAGTCATACGGAGATTAAAAATAGCCAAATCTAGGGCAAGCTTAGGAGCTTTTCTCACAGTGAATTCTTAGCAATAATAACAATTACACATTACCTAACTATACTTTATTAATTAAAGTAATAAAGCAACAGTAACTATGACTAAATCTTATTCTAACCAAATCAAACAGATTTTAGAGCAAATTGATCGATTTGACATTTTATTCAAATTAAAAAATAGTTGTGAGAATACTTTGAGCCTTTATGTGCTTCCCTAACAGTGGGACCAAACTACTGTGTGTTACTGAAAGCATTATTTTATTTACAGCATACAGAGCTTCCTCTTTCATCCACTTCCGCATTCAGTGTATTTCAAACTAAATCAAGTTCAGCAAGTGTACTGTCATATTGAGAGGAAAAAAAACCTGGACTCATGAGTTATCATTACTAAGCTTTTAGCTGAGTAACCTGCTGCTACATACTGAGTCTCTCCTGTGGCTCGGTCTGGTACGTTTGCTGATCGCTCTGAACTGACACACGCTAAACTCCTCCAGCGCCACAAGTCATTGACTGTTTACAGATCTGAGGGTTTTGTCGTAATGCTGCATTCACACTCAGCCTAACTGTGCTGCAATAAGGCTTTTAACAACGTGCTGTAAAAGACTGAGTATTGACTAATGTGAAGAGGAAACGTGTTTTGCAGTTATTATCTTAAATATTTAACTGGTCAGTGTTGTTGATTTCTGGTTATAATCTCATAGTTCCACTGCAAATCAAAACAAGGCAATACAGGGCATTTTGTTTATCTCCTCGTGGTCTTATTCTTAAACAGCAACACATCCCTTTCCTTGTTTCTTCCCTGTGATGTAGTGATTGATGTCGTTCTCCCATCTTACACTGAGCTTCTCTGTTTCTGTCCCTGGAATGGCTCCTTTAAACATGTGTCTGAGAACACAATCTAGAAGTAACATCAGATTTATGTCCAAGTACTCATTCATTCACTGTTAGTGAGAGAGATGAACGTTTCCTTTCCATATTTAACATTGTCTGCACATCTGCTCTGACTGTGTTATAATAAATCTAATAAAGCTATATTTTAACAGTGGAAGTATTCGGATTGGATCATTGTTTTCACATTTTAACTTCTTCCTTAAAAAAGATGTATGTAAATTAAATGCTTCATATACAACTGTGTGAGGAAAAACTAAGATGTATGAACAAGCACTGAGTGATAGAGGTGCGTAATAATGTAATGTAAGGATTTACAATGTATTTACCGGTAAATACTACTGATCATCATTTTTATTAGAATTTCCTGTTTAAATTTGTGCATTTTCAGTGTGTTGGTATGTGTAGATAACAATAGATTACTGCTAATTTAAATGTATTATAAATATGTTATTTTATATGATACTGTTACACCCCCTTTTTATCCTATTCTTCATCTATATATACACCACTGGTAAACAACAAAGCTATATATGTAGTATGTATTCTCTACATAAATATTCGTTTTATTTTCAAACGAATAATGTTATATTTCATATATATTACAAATGATACAAATATATAATCACATAAAATCAAAGACTGTAATATTGGCTTAATAATAATAATAATAATAAGTGTAATATAATTATAATTATCATCATAGTAATTATTATAATTACAATAACGCTTATTATTTTTACGATAATAATAACTATTGGAATTATTATCTTTTTGAATGCAAAACTAAATGTTGAAAAGGCCAAAATGAAAATGGAAACAAAAACCAACATTCACACATGAACCACCCTGCACACACACACAGTGATACACACACAAAGTAATACACACACACAGTGATACACACACAGTGATACACACACACAGTGATACACACACAGTGATACACACACACAGTGATACACACACACAGTAATACACACACACAGTGATACACACACACACAGTGATACACACACACAGTGATACACACACGCAGTGATACACACACACAGTAATACACACACACAGTGATACACACACACAGTGATACACACACACAGTAATACACACACACAGTGATACACACACACAGTAATACACACACACAGTGATACACACACACAGTAATACACACACACAGTGATACACACATACAGTGATACACACACGCAGTGATACACACACACAGTGATACACACACACAGTGATACACACACACAGTGATACACACACACAGTGATACACACACACAGTGATACACACACGCAGTGATACACACACACAGTGATACACACACGCAGTGATACACACACACAGTAATACACACACACAGTGATACACACACACAGTGATACACACACACAGTAATACACACACACAGTGATACACACACACAGTGATACACACACACAGTGATACACACACACAGTGATACACACACAGTGATACACACACACATGATACACACACACAGTGATACACACACAGACACAATTATCACTCGGTTTGATTTAATATATTCACGTTCCAAACTTAAAAACTAAGTTTAACGAATTTCCACCCGGACACCAAAACGGGACGTACCAAACCAGAGTGGTTGTTGCAGTCAAACCGGTCCGGGTGGAAAAGTGGGTGAAAGGTTCAGCAGGTTAGAGTGACAGCAGCTCACTAACACCGCTCACACTCTCTCTCACTCTCTCACGCACACACTCACACGTTCACCGGGAGCAGGTGAGCTGGGGTTTGTTCTTTCATTGTCTGTTCGTCGTGTGTTTCCTCTCGCTGTCGTTTTTATTGTCTTGTGGGGTTTTTTCCTGCAGCAGAGCGGAAAGTAAAAATGTCTGAACAGCCGCAGGCGATCAGCCCGCTGAAGAACTTCTTCGCGGGGGGGTTCGGAGGAGTCTGCCTGGTGTTCGCTGGACATCCGCTGGACACCATCAAAGTAAAGACACCGTGTTCCCTACGTGAAGCGTGGGGCAGAGACACACATGTTCCCGGGCAGAGTCAGTCAGCAGTGTGGATCTGATCTGCTGCTGTATTATATATTAGTGTGTGTGTGTGTGTGTGTGTGTGTGTGTGTGTGTGTGTGTGTGCTCACAGCCCTTTGACCCACATACACTCTGGTTTATTACGCAGCTCAGTGCACAGACCTCAGATTAACACAGCACTGCATCAACACACCTACAGTAACTAGATCAATGCTCCTGATCAGAGACACTGCAGCTGTTACTTTATTCCAGATATCAGCAACGATATCGATGATTATTTCAATGCAATCTTCATCTATAGCAATATTACAAAAGTCCAATATACATGTATATCCATATATTGCTTATGTACTGTGCAAGTATAGTGAGGAGGTGTAACACATGGTTGGTCTCGCTCCCATTTTATAAAATGTTTAGTTGTTTATCAAGAGTTTAAGACTCCAAATCGCACGAGCAACAAATGTTCTCATAAGTTATTATAATGTCACAACAATCATCCACATGGACTGATATGATTTGTATTGTTGTGTTTTGGTCGTATCACTCTTTGGAAGCTGCAACACATGAACACATTTTATTCACCAGTTAAAAAAATCTTTATACGTCAGGTGACGTGTATCTTCTTACAAATTGTGTCAAATTTACCGCCGGAGGACTGAGGTGTAGAAACATCTCAGGGAAAATGAAGCCACCTGAACCACGGTTCAGGTTTGGATACTTATGACAATGTGATATTTTAGTTTTTCCTTTTTAATTATTTAAAATTTGACTCCAGTTTGACTCAGTAAACTTAGCAAAATTATGAAATATATACATTTTTTACTTAGTCAGAAAGCTTAATTGAGTCGGTCCGGCTTAACTATATTGTGAAGGTGCTTGATGAGGTTGAGGTCAGAGTAGTTAAGTTCTTCCACCTTTAACTCTGACAACCATTTCTTGTGAGGGCCACTTACATATTTTATCCTTTAAGTGTGGGGAAAAACATCTTTCTCTTTTTCTTTCTTTGTCAGGTGCGTTTACAAACTCAGGCCAAACCCAAACCTGGAGAGAGCCTCATATATGCTGGAACTATCGACTGTTTCAAAAAGACCTTGGCCAAAGAGGTGAGGGTGCATGCTGCTTTACTCAAAACAAAAATATATTCAAATCTTCTTTCCTCCCTCATACTTCTCTTTCCTTCTCCCCTCACAGGGAGTGAAAGGGCTTTATAAAGGCATGACAGCCCCGATCATTGGAGTCGCACCCATGTTTGCCGTGTGTTTCTTTGGATTCGGTCTTGGCAAGAAACTACAACAGAGAACTCCAGATGAAATCCTCACGTAGGTGATGGATCTGTCGTTGGTGGCTGAATTGCTCAGTTAAATGTTTTCGTGACGAGTTTCTTCCACTCGTCCCCTGCAGGTATCCACAGCTGTTTGCTGCAGGGATGTTGTCCGGCGTGTTCACCACGGCCATCATGGCTCCCGGAGAGCGAATCAAATGCCTCCTACAGGTCAGAGATCACTGTGTGGGTTTGTAGAGATAAACAGGAACCAATCAGTGACCCTGATGGCATTTCAACACTGTGTGTGTGGGTGCGTGCGCGTGTTACAGATCCAGGCGGCAACTGGTGAGGTGAAGTATGCTGGACCCATGGACTGTGTCAAACAGCTGTACAGAGAGTTTGGGATCAGAGGAGTCTACAAAGGCACAGTTCTGACTCTCATGAGAGGTGCGTCTTCACTCCAATAGATCCTGAGTCTGCAAACGTCACAACTTGTATTTAAGTTGGTGGAATAGTGTTTGTCCGGCTTTGTTCATGCTTTGCTGAGTATTTAAAGTGGGTGGATAGAATAATGATAAATTATACCTCATTGGAAAAGGACTTTTTTAAAAGTTACCTGTAAATGAACAAAATATACATTTACATTTGATGCTGCTCATTAAAACACACTTTGAAGCCATTTTTAAAGTATTTCAAATACTTCACTATCACATTGTACTGCTGCGCTACAATCACCTTCAGATCTGTGGAATAGTGGGACACAATCAGGAACGTGAAACATGTCGCATGCAAACTTGTTTAAGCACAAAAACAAACATTACTCATTTATTTATCCAACTTCTATCCCAACAGAGTTCTTTACAAGGAACATATGACCCCAGAATAGAACACGAGAATACAAAAAACAATACTACAGTGAGAAAAGAAGTGTTTGTGTATTCACATACTGTATATTCTCAGTTATGTTATATATAGGTTATGGTGGAGTATTTTGCTTCTGATACGCCTCCTTTTGTATCTCAGACGTTCCAGCGAGCGGGATGTACTTCATGTCCTATGAGTGGCTGAAGAATCTCCTCACACCAGCAGGAAAAAGGTGATTATTCGTTTATTCCTCACAGTATTTGCACGCATGTTTATAAAAGCAGCAGAGCAGTCGAACCGCTGGTGTTTTCCCTGCAGCCACAACGAACTCAGCATTCCCAGTGTGCTGTTTGCCGGAGGAATGGCCGGGATCTTTAACTGGGCCGTCGCAATTCCACCCGACGTCCTCAAGTCTCGTTTCCAGACAGGTTTGTTTTCAGATAAGATGAGTGTGAATATCTTACCCTTAAAATTCTTAGGTTTGTTGACTTTTTACTTTCTCGTGTATGTGCGTATGAAGATTTTCTCATGTTCTTAATGTTTTACAGTCAGACTCTGTTCAAATGTGTCTGTGGCTGATTTTCATAACCTGTCTTTTCCTCAGCTCCTGAGGGAAAATATCCCAACGGCGTCCGGGACGTCCTGCGGGAGCTGATAAGAGAGGAGGGCGCGGCCTCGCTGTATAAAGGCTTCAATGCCGTCATGCTTAGAGCTTTCCCTGCAAACGCAGTGAGTGACTTCACTTATTGTTCTGGCTGATGGATGGTTCACTGTGAGAGTGATAAAGAGGGTTTGGTCGTAAATTTGACGTTAAAAAGAATTTAAAAAAGCTATAGTCAGAATTGAATACCAAGTTAGAGATCTTCTGTTCATTATGAAACTGGCAGGATAAATTAGAAGTGGCGGATTAATTAATGGGAAACACTGAGTATATATAGTGTTTTATATTATATTTCATATTTGTTTAATCACTGTTTTACACTAACTGTTTTTTTTCTGTCTCTTATTTTCAGGCTTGTTTCTTAGGATTTGAACTCGCAATGAAGTTCTTGAACTGGTTAGCACCAAACATGTGATGAAGAATCAGCCTCACCTCATATGTGAATCCCAGGAAACAGTACTGTGTAACACAAAGACAGAATTATTACCAGTACACACACACACACACACATTGAATCAAACAACACAAATATATTAATAACCAATAATGTACTTGATTATCTTTCAAATCTTGTGGTACTGTCGAGCACGCAGAGTGTTCAGACCCGATCATGGTGCAGTGCAGAGATGTTGTCATGACTCTGCACCTCTAGAGCACTTACACGCTAAACACACACAGACAGGCGAATGTCTCACTCATTATTGTTTTATTTGTTTAAAGCTTTTTTTATTCTGTTGTCTTTTTTTCCACAAGAGAAAAGAAGTAAACTGAACACGTTGTGCCTTACCTTCTGTTATCTGCCAGCAGGTGTACACATCAGGGAAAAGGTGCACTTAGTTTTGCAGTGTGTGTTCAGTCTCTCAGCAATACAAACCTTTCAGACTTTCCTTTATCGTGTCAGTCACACTCCACTCAGTGACCTCTGATACCAACTGTTTTTGTTAGTTGAAGTACTGAGAGTAGTCGTTATAAAATGAAATTAACAGTATGTGAGTGTCGGCATGGAGAGAAATAAAAATCTGAATCAATATTTAGAAATGAGACTTGTCTTGTGCATTTTTCTAAATTTGTATTTTAGTTGTATTTATATATATATATATATGTCCCCGAATTAAACCACATTTAAATCACAAGATCCAGATTTGAATGTGGATCTGCACCAAATGTCTCACACTCATATAAGTCCTCTGTTCTGACCATGGTGTTGTTGCAGTCTCTTGTACACCGCCCCTCATAGAATTTAAGGGGTTACCAAATTTTCATTCAAAGTTGTAAACTGCCACTTCACTGGTTGGTGGAAGCAAACAACCCTGAGGTGATAGCTCTAGTTTTTTTCAACCCCCTATAATGTTTTGAAACGGTTTTAGTATAAATTTGACAACATGCATCTCTTTAAGAATTCTTTTGGAAACAATGTAATGGTTTTGCAGTTGTCGACATTACAAGTCTTCTCTTTGTGTTGTTTCTTTGCCAAATCATCAGGTTCTGAGGCGTAATTCATCGACAGCCTTTAATTAACCTTTGTGAAAAGTCCAGGTCAATACTTTCCGACCAGCTGTGCTAAAAACAGAAATCAATAAGCTGCTGGGTGCGTGAGAGAGCGTCACAAAAGGAGGAGGAGTCATCGGCGATGTTCGCACAGATGATTCTTCATCAGATCTGCAGCTGATGCTCAGATCTGATATTTCAGGGATTAATAACTGAGCTCAGAGGAAATGCACAGGTTCCTCTAGAGGTCATAGGTTTATTGTTGACGCTCATCTAACCTCTGACCTCGGAACTTTGAATAATGAGTAATGTGGAGATACCTGCTGGTTTAAAGGAGCTTTTACAGGGATACGCTGTGGAGGTGCTTCGCTGCAGGCCCCCGAATCTGGTGGAATTTGCAGTGCAGCATTTTACACAGCTTCTGGAAAACCAAAGGAACCAGCGATCCAAGAAACACAAACCAACGAGAAAAGGAGTCACATTTGAGACAAACAAGTCCACGAAGGATGAGGAAGAGGACGAGGAAGACGACATTAGTGAGTAGTACTACATGGTTCTGTTTGTTTTCTGCTCAGTAAAGTTTAACTTGAGGAAATAACACCCAACAACAAAGATTCACACTGCCAGCCTCACACAGGGAATTGTTCTCTGCAAAACATTTTTTAAACTGCAAGGTCACAGTCAAGCAAATGTCCATGTAAACAAAAGCAGGATTTATATTCTGTTTACCGACAACTGCAGCTACAATAAGCAGATCATATCAGAATATCATCATATGATAGAAAATAAAACCCTAAATCCATGAACAATTCACCATGCATGTAAAATACATACAGGACATGTGGGACACATGTATATATTTTAAAACATTATACACTTTTTTGCAGAAAAGTGAATATGTACAGTGTTAAGATGAGAAGAAACAACCTGATCAAATGTACTGTAATAAAGTCCCCATCATCTCTCTCTCTGCAGAGTCGACCACCGGTAAATACAGTCGCAGAGTTTCAGGTCAGTCACTGGAGCATCATGTGTGATGAATATTATCTAATGTGGACCAGGCTGCAGTGTTTTAAACTGGCTCTTCCTGCTGCAGTTTGTGCAGAGGCCTACAACCCCGATGATGACGAGGACGATGACACGGAGCCTCGGGTTGTGAATCCCAAAACTGACGAGCAGCGACAGAGACTTCAGGACGCGTGCAGATATATTTTACTCTTTAAAACATTGGAGGGGGTGAGAATTATATTATATTGTAAGAATGATGAATAACAAATATTTTCTTTTGTGACAGTAATTTTCAGGGAAAATTTGATGATATATATTGTACACATAGTTGTACAGACACACAAACATACAGTATAAAGTGTATATTCTTCTGCTCTGTCACTTATTTTTCTTACTTATGGATAATATCTTGATGTGTTTGTTCGCCTTACACAAAGCTTGTTCTTTTTTAAAACATGTTTTTCACATAAACCTGCCTCATATCTTCCAGGAGCAGTTTTCGGAGGTTCTGGACGCCATGTTCGAGGTGCTGGTCAAACCTCAGGAGCACATCATCGATCAGGGAGACGACGGAGACAATTTCTACATCATAGAGAAGTGAGAGGATGTTTTTTTTCCTCGGGTCTAGACACTGATGATGACTGATGGGATCAGATGAGATGAGGGGACTGGATAAGAAGACTGGAGGTGACTGAGGAGGAGGAGGAGGGGGGTCAGGGCCAATCACTGTAATGACAGCTGACTGTGACGGAGAGGAGAACTGATTTAAAGTCTGACAGCAGCAACATGGTCGGCTGATTGAGATCATGGCAACCAACTATTGGATTATCGTAAACATCCAAGTTCGCTGATTAGATGAGACTGGGAGAGCGAGAGATAACTGTGCATGAACGAGACATAGAAAGTTGGACTGATTGAACTTACGCTTTGCTTCATTACAATCCAAAACCAGTGGAAGAACAAATGAATAGCTTAGTTAGCATTAATAGCATTAAAACATACAAGGTAATTAGAAAGTTTAGGAAAAAAAACAATAATAAAATTACATTTCATGATTTAAAAGACAAATGTTAGTGGGACAAAAGAAAGAGTTCTTGAATTCCATGTTGCAGACTGTATCTGTGGCTGGACGGGGGCAGGGGGATCTCCTGGGACAGGGGTCGACAAGGATCCAGTTGACTGGGTCTTCTTCAAGGTCCATTATCTTGTGGAGCCCTGACAGGTCGTTCAAGTGTCGGGCCTGTGATTTTGCTGCACTGTCTTTTTGAGGTTAAGAGATCCGCACCAGCAGATGACAGAAAATTGGGATAACAAATTTTCATGATGGCGGTGTCGAGAATAAAATAACAGAGCTTCAATGCTAAACTAGACGATGTCAATCTGATAGCGCCCTCCCTGTTTTCTCTGTGTGCCATCATCTCCAGGGGTGTGTATGATATCTTTGTGAAGAAGGATGGAGTGGATTTGTGTGTTGGAAAGTACGACAACAAGGGGAGTTTCGGTGAGCTGGCTCTGATGTACAACACTCCACGAGCTGCCACGATCGTCGCAACGCAGGAAGGCGCCCTGTGGGGCCTGGTGAGTCCAATGATTTCCACCAGGAGAGACTTTGAATGACAAAAGAACAGAATGTTATGGCTGAGCACAACAAAAAGAGAAGGGAATGTGATATAAATGGACATAGACCCCCTGAGATGTCGTCATGGTTGACCCCCACCCCGCATTGCAAAATAGTTTTGGCCCACCCTGTTGTCCGGCCCACTTACCACGTGGAATCTCTCTTAATAAGAATATTGCAAATATCACATTTATTGAAAGTGAATGAAGACATTAGACAATCGTATACTGAGGTGGAGCATTTACATACATCTACAAGTCTACTGAAATAAACTGAATAATGATTAAACACAAAACTAATTTTTTTGGTTGTTTCTTTTTTAGGACCGAGCCACGTTTCACAGACTGATCGTGAAAAACAACGCAAAGAAAAGGAGGATGTACGAGGCCTTTATCGAGTGTGTTCCTCTTCTGAAGTCTCTCGAGGTTTGGGATCTGAAACACAACCTCTACACAAACAACATTATCATTGAATACGTGGTTGTTCAGTCGTCTTGTGCGTCCGGTAACTTCAGGCATTTGATTTGTCATCACGCTTCGTTTTTCTTGTCACAAGCTCTCTGAGAGAATGAAGATCGTGGATGTTTTGGGAGCACGTGCGTTCAAAGATGAAGAGCGAGTTATAACACAGGTACAGCTGTGGGAGATGTGTTTGAGCGTATGCTCATTTAATGTTGATGAGATAAAATGAACACGTGTTTCTGTTCCTGCAGGGGGATCAGGCTGACTGCTTCTACATTGTGGAATCAGGAGAGGTGAAGATAATGATAAAAAGCAAAGTGAGCACAATTTTTAGTATCATAACTGGAGCTATTCTAATTATAACTGAAGCTATTTTCTAAATAGTTATTTTTGTTTTTCCTGAATGTGATAACTTAAGGTCCTACAATGTGGTACAAACTTTCACTAGGGCTGAAAGATGATTCAATTTTGGTAGATGATCTTATGATTATATTTTAGCGGTCAAGGTCAAAGGTTACAGTGACCTCATGACTTGTAAATGTGATACATCAGGAACACTGATAAGGAATTTCATTACATTTGGCCCAAACATTCATTACTACTCAAGGATGACCTGATTGGAATTTGGGTTTGCCAAAGTTCTAAAACCTTTTCTGCCTTGTGAACGCGTTATTCATATGTCAAGTCTGCCTTTAAGGAATTTCTTCAGATTCTGACCATATTTTTTAGCATAAGGTTCATTACTTATTTGTTGTGTCTGGTAATGCATACATGTATATAACATCACAGTGCTAAATGAGGGCAGCAGTCTCAGGTGTCTCTGTGTGTCACAGACGCAGGCGAGCCAGCAGGACAGTGCTGAGGTGGAGGTGGCTCGCTGCACTAGGGGGCAGTATTTTGGAGAACTTGCGCTGGTCACCAACAAACCTCGAGCAGCATCAGTTTACGCTGTGGGAGAAACCAAATGCTTAGGTATGTGTCAATGTTTTTCATTAGCAACGGCACAGCTCCTTAAAACTCTGCAGTTTTGTTTTCAGTGAAGGGGGCTGTAGTTCAGGTTGGGGTGCTGATGGTCGCTGGATGTGGCTGAGTCACAGTCTGTCCTTCATGGGTTTTTATTACAATTTTGACTCTCTTTCACAACATATGTGCTCGAAAATATCTATATAAATCCATATTATGCATGATAATAATAATTATTATCCATTATTATGGATGGGTTACTGAATGGGTCTATTGAGCACGGGCCCAGTGGCATGAGGGGTCAGACAGCCCTAGAGCCTTTGTGTAAAGTGACTATTGATTTTTTGTTTGAAACACTGCAAACATAAAACAAGCACAAAGAGACACCAAATATTTACAAGGCAACATTATATGACCACAAAAAACACACAGAATGATCAAGGAGACACATTCACGAGTGAGAGAGGCAAAAAGAGGCTTAACCAAATGGAGAGACACTTATGTATCACAGACTACAGGGATAAAAGCAAAATGACCATAAAGAGACTCAAACCAACGACACTTAAAATGATGACAGAGAAACACACTAAACCACAGAGATGCACAACGGCCACAGACACCCTATTCAGTGAACAGAAGAATTTACACTTAAAGTGGAAATGTTTTCTCCTCCTACAAGAGGGACTTAATGTCTGACTTTTGATTCTGCAGGGATTAGTTGAACTCTAAGTCTACTGTCGTGGAATTTAGATTTGATTCATGACACATCAGATCATAAAGTAAAGTAAAATTTGAATTCTGACCAAACATTTGATGCCGCATTTTGGTACTTGACTATTTTGAAATCTCAGCGCTGCAGTGAACCTTTTGACAAATGAATACCTCCATAAAGAAATAAAACCTTTGAACCATGGTTCCAGGAAGTAGACAGGGACCTGAGTTCACTGCACAGGCTTCAATTCAACAGGGCAATTCAATGAATCAGGATCCCGGCTGGTTCACTGTGAAAAAACAACTATATTATCCACAGATAATACATACCACATATACTGTTTTCTCTTGAAATCCTCATTTGACATCATATTGATGCACTGCACATGATGACAATGTGTGACAGGGCAAACTGATATATATGTTTGTTGTTTCTGGAAATGGAAACTCCTGAAATGGGAAAACTTACTCTCGATGTCTGTTTTTCCTCTAGTCATCGACATCCAGGCGTTTGAGCGTTTGCTGGGCCCCTGTATGGACATCATGAAGAGGAACATCTCCCAGTATGAAGACCAGCTGGTGGCGCTGTTCGGCTCCAGTGTGGACTTGAAACACTAGTTCATGAAAATTATAAATCAGCATGTCAAACATAGGTTTTGCATGTAACATGTGATTATCGTCCCCCTGAGGTAAGAAGAGAGGGACGTCTGTTTTATGATCAGTAATATGAACTGTTCATGTACCTGCTGATCAATATGTTAAAGTAGAATAAACCATGTTTATCATTTGACAATCCTGATCCTATCAGCGAAAGCAAAACTAATACTTGATTACACCTGACTGATGGATGGAGTCAATGTAACACAGATGGTCTGTATTTACATAGAGCTTTACTAGCCTTGATGAACCCTCAAATTAAAATGTTACCATTCATACACATGTATACAGTGCATCTACATTGCAGCACTTGCTCTATCATCGGCATGCTGACAGGTATCGAGCCGACGATCTCCTGGTTGTTGGACAACCTGCTTTACCTCTAGTTAATTCCCTGGCAGTTCAGTATAATGGAGGCATTACTATGACGTGCATAACCCTCCCACCCAACAGTACAGTACACCCTCAGATTCCTGAGTGGTTGATGATTTTAGGAAATTTAACATTTTATGGAACCTTTTATACAACTCCTGGTTAATTTCATGTGTTGTTCGTGTTATGGCAGATTTTGACATGTCACAATAGGAAAACAGCAGCTGTGAATAATGCAGCGGGGCTTACATGAAGGGGTTTACAGGAGCAGAGAAGCTCAGATCAGAAAAAACCGAGGGAGGGTGACTGCATTCTCTCCACTGCTGTTGGACTACTGTATTTTTATTATTCTGGATTTTATTGGAGTGTAAGCTGAATAATAGAAACCAATCTACTTATAACACAATACAGTTATTAAAACTCTAACCGAAAACCCATATGACACAAAAAATAAAAGATTGTTTCATAAATATTCAAATTTTCTGGAGTTTGTTTTATTTGAGTTACAAAATCTGAAGTGCCATCAACAGACTCCACAGGAGAGTCTGCCAACCTTCTTGAGTTACAAGTATTTACACCCAAAAGTCATCATATCCATCAAAATTTTCCACACTGTGCTCTGGTTTTCCCCAGAGTTCAAATCTCTGTTGTCCAAGTTCCACAGTCAAAGTTTAAATATTTAAAATATTTACAAAGTCCTGTATTCAAAAACTCCCAAATCATACTGTAGCTTGTTCAATGCAAAGACAGGTGCCGGATGTGGGACTGCGTCAGTAGTGAGAACATGAGCAGAGCTGGTGGAATTAAAGGAGCTGTTAAACAAACGTGGTCCTCTACAGGATCTCCGTTAATTCTTCCTCCTCTAAAGAAAACCTGGGTGAGGAGGTCTGTTTATAATTTAAAATTACACATTGAAATGTCATTCTAGCCATTGTGGTACAACAGCCTCTATGATCCTCTCTGGTGAAGAAATGAATAGGACAATTGTTAAAAAAAGACAGAAAAAGAAAAGGCCACCCAAATAGTCACACTTGCTGATCAAACATCCTGAACTTTTTTTTATCAAAGCATCTCTGAACATTAAAATTAAACTCCAATAAATAGAAATACAGCAGAGAAATGGTCAAATAAGATTCTGGTTCGGTCCATCCCTGAGTTCTTTTGAGAAGGACAAAAATACCAGACAGGAGTGACAAAAAAAAAAAAATCAAATAGAGACTGATGAAAAATAAAAACGAAAAGAGTTGATGGGTGTATCCTACACATTCCTATTGTGTTCAGGAAAAAAAAATCTCATATTCCTCTGGTTTCCTGAGGCTCATTGTCGAGAACATTCATCTGTGGGACGGTTCCCAGCAGTGAAGGTTACACAGAGGTGATGACAATCATGAGGTGTGGCGAGATGCTGGAGATCCTGTTGAGGAGGTCAGGGGCAACCTGGGATAAGTGGCTCTCTGAAAATTCACACGGTGGGAAAATCTGTAGCACATAGGCGGGCTGAAAAATAAAAAACAAGGGACAACCTGAATAATACATATGAAGTTACAGAGAAACAACACATTTGCTTTGTGGTAATATGCATCGTTTGTACCAGTAAATAACAATCCATATGGTTCATGCATGGAAAATAGGTGAGACATTTAAATAAGACTGTAAAGTCGCACAAAGAATTTAGCTGAACACTTGGTTTTAAGTTTTATTCTATTCTATTTATTGGTTCAGATTTTTACAATGTGCTTCATTCTTATATAATGTATTTTGAGAGTGTGTATTTCTCTTTGTTTGGGTGAGATCACAAAGATAATTTACTATCAATTAACTTTTTATCATTTAAAGAATGTGATTAGAGAGAAAAATCTTTACTTATAAACCTTATCTCACCTGATTGGAACCTGGGTTGGGTATATTAATGATACCAGCAGCCAACTTTGTCTGCAAGTAGTTGATAAAAGCGGCCTTAAGAGCTTGAGTTTGATTTAGGACATCGTCTTGATCTCGTCCACATGGTAGAGCGAGGAGAAGACAGTATTCACTGTCCCCCTGCAGATGGGAAAAAGTTGTTAGCAAAAATAAAATGATGTTTGCAGACTCAACTTAGTAAAACAAGGGTGTAGTCAATGGGAGTTATTTAAAACACACGTACTGTCATTCTTCTGGCTACACTCTCAAGTTGTGAAGCCTCTAGTCTCATTCTCTGGACAATCCTAAGCAGTGCACCTCCTTCTTGTAGGGGCAGTGATCGATGAGCCAAAACTTTGTTGCCACAGACAAAATGCAGTTGGACTGCAGCTGTGTCATTCTTCAGTGCCAGCAAGCCTTGCCACACAATAGGGTATTTCTGTTTAAATATGAGACAAAACAAAAAGCAAGTTTGTCAGACAGCTGTCTTTGGGTCAGACCAAACAACCAGAAAACAATTGTGACAACTTGTCTCACCGTGAGCAACTGCACCATATTAGCAGGCTGCGTCATCTTGCCATCTGGTTTTGTCTGGAGTTCTGTACCCTAAGTATTCAACAACATAGGAGCATTGTGTCATGAGCAGCTTCTGTAACATGAGAATATCAACACACATTTACAGGAACACCTAGCTACAACCAATGCAGTCTGATTCAAGAGCCCTGCAGTAAATTCTACCGTCATGAAGGTTATAATGTTCAGTTTCTGGAGAAATTGTTTTAAAAAGGTCTTGACAGTCTAATTATTTTTGAAACTGCAGGTTGTGATGCTGTTGATCACTTTTGCATTGTATAGACGTTTGTCTCGTAGGAAGTCGACCTTTACTGATATACAGCGAGTGGACTAAATAGTGCAATGGTATCTGATAATCTGAATGGTAAGAACATCAACAAACTCACAATATTTGGGGTGACATTCAGTGGTGGCTGGTTAACAGGAGACGTCTCTGGTAGTTGAGAATGGATGCCTCTTGGGTTTGGGTACATCCCTGTGAATGAACCACTGGGTCCTGGTGGCATGAGCTGTACTCTCTGGGGAGACGCCATTGCTGGTCCACATTGTCGCATACCTATCACTCCATCTTTAGGAAGAGGGGAGTGGGGCCTCTTTGCATCTAATGGCTTTGTTATATCCTTCTCAGTCACACCTTTAGGTAAAACATGTGGTCTTGGCGACAGGGGGGGAATCTCTTGGATGTGTCCAGAATGTGGGTCTGGGGCCGAACGCTCTCCCTGTTGGTGCAACAGTACACGCATGTCTCTCTGTGCTATGTATGTTTCCAACTGGACACCACTTCGCAATGACCCACGAGGATCTGACTGCATGGTCTCCTGTTTTAGCTGTGTGCTCGGTTGTCTTCCTGCCATGTGGAAGTGTCTGGCTTCTTCCTGTTCCCCATCATGACTCCTCAAAGAACCAGGGTTTACCTTGAGCACCTTGTCTCTGCCAACAGCCTGGGGTGAGGCTGGCCGTGGCTGCATTGGACCAGACCAGGGAGACGCAAGAGGCTCACTATGCATCCCATAGCTCATCACAGAGAGAGGTGGAGTATTGACACGGACATCTCCTTGGACAAGATGGCCCACTGGAATTGATTGGGTAACACAGTGAGGAGACATCCGCCCTAAGCCTCCAGGCACACTGTGAGGTGGCATGATCACTGTCTGCTCTGGATGATGTACACCAGTAATAAACTGCTGCATGGCAGGAAGTCCAGTGGATAACATCACTGGTATGCCTTTAGGTGATGAGGAGCCTATAGGTGAGGACACTTTAGTAAATGGAGAGTGTGGATGACCTGACTTGCGTGGAGATCGTGGTTCTTGTTTGATGCCACTGAGATGTGAAGGAGCTCTGTCACCAGCTGCTGAAACAAAACCTACATGGTTGCCTGGTGGAGAGGGTAAATGGGGGCTTATAGCTGGACTTATAGCAGATGTCCAAGGTGGTTTAGCTCCATCAGTACTATGAGGATCAACACTGTCCATTTTCTTCTGATGTTTCAAAGGCATGTAATCCTGATGGTAACCCATTACTTGCTGGTTAGCCGGTGTGAGACGCTTCACTACTCCTTGAGGTCCAGATTGGTAAGTGGATTCAATCTTTTCTAAACCACAGCTTTCTTGTTTAATAGATAAAACAGACTGCGTCTTACCAGGATGCCCATGATCTGCCTGCAGTGAAGACCCCTTCTGAAGTCCTGACTGAGAATGGCCGTACACTTCCTGTTTTATCTGGGGCATTGACACCAGCTGCTGAGATTCCATTTCACCAGCAGTTGCTTGTGGGATCTGACTTATTTTTGCGCTAATCCGTTGAGGTCCCTCTGTTTTCTGGCCTGAGTGGCTCAATACAACCACTCCTTCAGATGTATTTACCCTCAGACCAGGGCAGGATCCTATACCAATTGTGGGACTCTCAACGATGAAACGTGAAGCACTTCCACCCTCATCACCAACAGATTGCCCATGGTATGATCCAGTATCGTCTTTACTGGGCCTATAGGTGGATTTGGGTAGAGTCATGTCCACACAAGGATTTCCAATACTCATGTTTACTTTGTTTTCAGGCTCAGGAGGGTTACATACACGGCTGATAACAGAGGTTGCAGTGGATGCAATAACAGAGATCACAGACTTGGTCTCAGGGGATGGCAGCGTGGCTGGTGGTCTAACAACTGACAGGGCTGAATGAGCACCCACTCTACTATCATGTAGTGGTGACTTATTTGGCACAATAGCTGATGGAGTATTACTTTCAGATTGGTTTTGATCTCGGAGGGAGGGTAGATTACTGGAAACAGAAGCGCTGCCTGGCAGTGAAATGTTTTTATGTTTCATGAGTATCTGTCTTAAGTCACTTGTACCGTGTTCAGTTTCCATGTTTTCAGATTCTGAAGGTAAAGGCTGGTTTTCCTTTGAGGTCAAAGTCACAACAGGTGAAGTGGAGGCACCTGCATCTTTAGACTGTTGGCGCCAATCTGGAGGAGAAACAGAAATTCTACTTATTTGCATGGGTCTGATATTGGGCTTATTGGCAAGTGGAGACAAGGAAGGGGAGATGCACTCAGATGGCAGCTGCAGAGGCTTTGGGCACACTGGACTTTTAGACAAGGGGTAAGCACATTTAAGATGTTGAATTTGTTCTTCAGAAGATGATTCAGACTCTGCATTTATATCAGTAGCCTTGACAACAGAAGGTTCGGGTTCTGGCTTCCAAGCAGTAGGAGTAATAACTGTCGCAGTTGCTGATGGAGTTGTCTCAGACATAACCATTACACCAGAAGCTATGCTCTCTGTTACTGTAGCCGTCAGTTCCTCACTTACAGAATGTCCTTCCTTTATATCCTTTCTTACTTGCTTTTGGGTTTTCTGACGTTTTGGTGTTTTAGGTCTGCCCTTGGTTCCCTTTTTGGGCGTGGTTTGAAAAACAGGTTCCTCCTGTATGGACGTTTTCGTTTCAGGTTCCTCTTCCTTGGCAGGATGAATGAAGTCTTGCACCTCAGACTCGGATGCTACATCGGTTCTTAGTGGAGGAGGCTGGGTTACGGATAGAGTTGCCTCCTCAGGGGTTATCGAGTAAATAGCAGCCATGAGTTCTGTCTCACTAGCTGGATTGGAAGATTTTTCTTCTTCTGGGTTTTTCACTTCCGCCTGTGGAACAGCTGGTGTCTGTAGTTCTGCTGGAAAATCTGGATTTGCAATGTTCTTCAGAGCCTGCTCCAATTCAAGCTCCTGTAAAATTAAGCTTTTTGGTGTTTCCAGGACCTCTTCATCCAAAGCAGCATTTTCCTTTTTTTCATTATGGGAGTCTCCTTTAATAGCATCAGTGCACTTTGAAACGTTATCACTGTGTTCACCAGGTTTCAACTTTGAACTTGAAGGGTCTTCTTGATACCCAAGTTCATCTAATTGAAGAAGGTCTTTTACCTCAGTGACATTTAGTCTTATTTTGAGGTTCTTGAGGACAGGAGACTTGGGAGTCCTTGTCAACTTGGTTTTTCCTCTAACAATCTTTTCTTTTTCCGAGGTCAGATTTTCTTCTAAGACTGAGGTATCTGTCTCTTTTCCATTTGATTTACCCTCACTAGTCTTTTCATGAAGAACATCTTTTTCTTTGCCCAATTCTCTGCCTTGTTTTTCTTTCTCCTCTTTTGTTTGGTCAACTTTAGTCGATGGAACTTCTTTACATGAACTTGATGAATCTTGCAATGCCAATGTATCTTCTTCTGATAAATCCATTTCCTCATCATCATCCTCTGTCATCTCAATTTTATCCCCCTTCCGAGTTAATCCAGAACCAATGACTGTGGGCATCTGATTTGTTGAACACTTTGTGAGATGAGGCGATGTTTTGCCTTTTGACACTCTAGGAATTCGTTCGCCACTTTCTGATTCGTTTGAATCGGTTTCTTTATCCATTTTGGGTTTTTCCACTTTAATAGTTGTACTGTCATCACCTTGTCTGCGATTTTTGGGAGGACGGCCCCGTTTATTTGCAGGGGCTGGAGCAGGTGGATCCTGCTCAATGTTTTGTTGATGTGCTGCTTCTTTGTCTGTACATCGCTTTCGTGCAGAGCGTGGTGACTCAGCAATTTCTTTTCCAGAACGAACTGGTGCATCATCTTCAACTGGGGTAGCATACACTGACCTAACATTCCTTCGCCTGGCTCTGCCTAAGGATATGCTTTGCTCTAACATATCAGGGTCTGATCCATGAATAGGAGATTTGCCTGTGGATCTTGATTCAGCTCTGGGGGATGATCCACGTTTCAGTTTCTCTTTGTCGATGCGTTCACTTTTGCGAGTAGCTTGTTTCTCAGAGACGGAGACTGACATGACAGGAACAGGAATAACTTGAGCAGGTGATTGCCTACATTTTTTATTTTTCATCTCTTTTGTTTTATGCTCTTTCTGGGGTGAGATTGGCTCATCATTTTTGTCATTATCGAAAGGAATATGCACTTTACTAACTTGAAGTTTATTTTCTCCCTCAGGCTCTGGTACTATTTTACAAGTGGAATGTAACTCTTTCTGGACATCCCCCTCCTCTAGAAAACTAGATGGTATGGGACTAGTGGCAACAGGCTCTTCTGGTTGTGCCATCTCAAGATCCATATCTGGTTCTAAACTGGTAACAAGGTCATCCTGAGAACTCTGGCGACATGGGTTTGCAACCACAGGTTTTACATCCTCAGGAACAAATTCCAATTTATCTTCAGATGGAGAAAGCTTACATCTATCCACTGAGTGACTGGGTTCGGATGATGCTACAGGTGCCGGTTCTGACTCAGATGTCTCAGCTGGCGGGGGTTGAATGGGTACCACATATTTATTTTCTTTTGTCTCTTCCTTTATCTCTTCCTTTATGAAAGACACATGGGGATATGGATCAGGGGCTGTATTTATCGCAGCACATTTGTCTTCTGGTGGAGGAAAGTCCTTAACTATAGATTGGGTGACAGGTGCGAGTCTGGGTTCAGGAACTACCTCTTCAGCTGGACTGATGGGTTTAATTCCGGGCTCAATTATAGATCCTATTGTTTCAGGTGACTGTAAAGTTTGCTGCTCTTGAACCTGCTCTTTTCCCACTCTAGTCTTATATGTTTCCATGGTGTCTCCTTTTGCCTCTTGCTGCTGTTGGGTTTTATTCTTCTGTTGTTGTAGTCGTGTGAGTTCCAAAAAACGACTATGGAAAAGGACAACTGGCCCTGAGTCAAGTTCCCCATCTGCTATCCCTTGCTGACTAGGTTGTTGGTTTTGAGCATGCTCAGGTTCTTCATGTTTTCGTTCCAAGTGTTGAAGACGTCTCGAGTCCAGCTCAAAGACAGGGCTATGAAGGAAGCGGGAGGCAAATAGTTCCCTCCGTTCATGCTCCTCTGGCTTAGGTTCTTCCTTCCTGTCATCAAGTTTGTCTTCAGATCCACTTCGAATCTTTTTCTTGTACCAAGAAGGTGTAGGCCTTGGCGCTGATTCTACTTTCTCCGTATCTTTTCTGTTGCGTAAACCTGCAAAGTGAGAATCGTAATCTAAAAATGACCAGTTGTCCTCTCTAGAAGACAAGAGAGATTTTGCACGTTCAAGCAGAGCCTTTGTATCTGGTGTGATGGTCTGGTCGAGTGCAAATGAGTAGAACTTGTTCCTTTCAAGTTGTGCTAGCTTGGGGTCTGAAAACCTGTCAACCCTTGGCCTCTCAGAAAAAGGCATTGATGTTGAGGGTACAGGAGAGTGGGGTTTTGGCTCTCTGTCCTCTTCAGAATCTGATCGCACTTCCCCTGGCTCCAAGTCATGCCAAATACCATATTCCAAACGCTTGCAGTTGTGGATGTTTTTACTAAGACTTCTGGAAAAGTTGAGGTCAGGTATCAGGTCTTGTTTAACTCTGCTCTCCCATCTCTTTTGCTGCTCTTCTTCCACAGTTAGTAATGGCGTGTTTTGTTTGTTCATTTGTGTGTTATGTGTCCTTTTAAATAAGAGCTCCACATCTGGCTGAATTTTTTCATCATTTCGACTTGACTCCTTTTGAGATGGATCCACAAAGTCCTCATCTATATGATGAGAGAGGTGTAGATGTCCTGGAGAGGCAGTGTTGTTCCAGTCAGGATCTTCACTTTTTTGTCTAAAGCTCCTGTAGACGCGCTCTCTCTTTACCCCCAAGTCTGCGTCAAATTGGTCAAGTTTCTTTAGTTTGTGAGATGGAAAATTATCTGTGACATCTTCAGGTGGCTTTCCAACTTCATGCACAAGACTGCGATGCTCCAAGTCCTCCATTTCACTTCCTTGAGGACTATCTGGTTTGTGAGGTTTGTCAGACTCGCGCTGCTGTTGCTGCTGGTGTAAACGTCTATTTTGCTCCATTTGCTTGCGGTAACTCTGAGAGAGGTCAATGTCAACATGGTCTTCCTTGTTCTTGGGGACTTTGTCAGTGTCACTATTCTGACCACCAAATTTAATAGCAACGTGGTGTGCTTGGTCTCTTGTACTGCTTTGTTCTGCAACGCCCTCATGGGAAAACCTTCTGGATGAAGTGTGCCCTGCATGGCGTTTTAACTCCAGTGGGTCCAAAGATCCCTCTGATTTCTCTCTTTGTCCTCTAAGGTCCTCTTGACCATCCTTTTGAGTGCTACTTTTATCAACTTTGGGTCTTGAATCTTTTCGTAGTGATTCTTTGTGTTTATCAGTGTCTGACTCTTTCAAATATGTGGTACTAGTACCCAAGTCAGAGGACTGATTACCATCCTCGTCCTCATGTCTGCTTCTCTTCTGATGAATAGTCTTTCCACCAGAATCAGCAAAGCGTCTCTTCCTTGCAGCAAGGCGATCTGAATCCACTAATAAATCCTTTCCATCACTTCCAGTATCAGACTTGAGATGTTTCTTTAGTCGACTTTTCCCATCCATATCTGAATTATCTCCTTTACTAATTTCAGATCTTTCAGTTTTCAGAGAGTCCTGATTAGCAGTTGGCAACTGATTTCCAGAAACAGAGTCACTATCCCCCTTAGATTTCTGCCTCTCGTGAGCATCCTGGTCTGATCCCCTTCCTTTTCCAGGGCCTCCTTCAAAACCAGCCTCAAGTTCTGTTTCAGGTACTGGGTTGGATGGGGATTGCCCCTTTGCTTTCCTTGATTTAACCTTGTCAGCTTTATCTTTGTCAACTTTCTCTTTTCGTTTTGCACGTTTGGTTTTCTCAGCACCAGCCAAACGATCAGGTTGACTGCTCTTTTCAGTTTTTTCACTCTTAGAGGAATGCTCCAGCGGAGTCTTTTCCGATTTGTCAAAGTGTGGTGGTGACATTGAGCTCACACTGCCGCTTCGCTCAGAGGACTGGCTATAAACCCGTCTCTCTGGGTCTCTGGGAGCACGGTCAGATGGTGAGGGCGATACCGTTGGAGTGATAGGCCGCCTTGGATGGGAGGGGCTCCACCTGCTGCGATCAGCCTCAAAGCGCTCTCGCTCTCTTTCTCGCTCTCTTTGAATGTACGTGTATTTTCGAATGTCTTGCTCAAAGGGGTCTCTGTAGTCCCTGTAGTCTCTTGGGTCTTCATGATAACGTGGGTCAAAATGATCTCCCTGATAATGTTCCAGTTCAGGAAACCGGTCTCGGCTGCGGGCAGCATAATCTCTTCGAGCATCTTCTGTGGGGTAGAGGCCAGGGGTTCGTATGTTCTCATAGTATGCTCTTTCTGCTGTGAATTCATGAAACGGAGGTCTGCGTTCCTCCCTGGAGTGAATAAAGAGAATGGGAAGAGAAAAAAAATTAAATTCCATTAAGGTAAATGAATAATGTCAAGTTTCATATTCTAATATTTTACAAAATTGCTATGATTTTAAACATTACATGTGACATTTCCAATTCAAAATATAATTTTAAAGTACTGTTTGAAAATTCAATAATGTATTGACAACTTTATGCAATTACAATATCGGCAATTTACCGTCGTTCAGTAGGAATTTCATAAAAGTCTCGGATGTCTTGGCCAGATGCCTGCATAGATCGGTAAAACGCCATCTGACTCTCTTGGCTTGCGAAGTCCACCTATAAAAAATAAATGAAACATTTAAGTAAGTAAGCATGAGTACATTATACTTAACAGACAAATAGTTTTCGTTTTTTACCTTTATTTTATTGCCACCTATCTTCCAGCCTTTTGTCTCCCTTACAGCTGCTTGAGCAAAATCTGTGTTGTTGTACATGACGAGGGCCATCCCTTTCAATCTGTCAAACACAACCTAAAAAGAAGGAATAATTAAAGTCACTCTCACAATTTGGAAAATAGCAGTGAAATCAAAAGCAGCAGATCTTTGTTGAGAGAAAACATTACCTTAACTACATGTCCATAGCGACAGAAATGACGGGTGAGGTATTGTTCTGTAATGTTGGTTGCCAAACCATCTAGCCAAACACATGTTGTGGGCATACTTTTCCCAAAACCAAGCTTTAAGAGAAAAGAGAAAAACATTCATATTTTATATAAAAGCTACATTGGATTGAAAAGATACACGTTACAGTTGTTTATTAACCCTACCTTTAGTCTGTTGCTCCCAAGATACTCTCCATCCATCTTTTTTATGGCCTTGCACACACTGCCAATATCAGAATATTGCACAAAGGCATACTGGGGAACTCCATTCACCTTCTTGATGTCAATGTCCTTGAGTGGAAAAGAAGTAAAGATCAGAAAAAAAATCCTATCAAATTTAAATTGTTCATATAATTGTGTGAAGTACACAAAAATGCCAGCTTACCACAATTTCTCCAAACCGCTGAAAGATGTCAAGGAGTTGCTGATAACTGGTGGTCTTCTCAAGGTTACCAATAAACAGGGTCCGTGTAGCCTTTGGGTGGAATTCATCTATCCGCCCATCCAAGGGCCTGAACTCATTTTCACTCTCTGTTTCTGAAGTTAGGAGGAAATCATTGATATTAAAAGACATGCTCCTCAAGGTCATGTTCATATTTACCAACATGAGGAACACAAACATCTTTCAGAAAAATTACTTTTAATCTGCCAGCACTAAGAATTGTGAGAATAAATAATGTTTTGTGTATTTATCATCACTTACCGGGACCATTCCAGGCAGTGACTTCAATTAGCATGCCAAAGAATAGCTTTCCCTTGGAAACAGTTAGGGCTTTCTCTTGATCCTCTTGCTGTCTAAAGAACACCAAACCATAACGGTCCTCCGATGCTCCATGGATCTGCACAGAGGTCACTTTCCCATGTTTCTTGAATTCGTGGAAGAGTCCGTCTTTTAAACTTGTGTCTGCGGAGCAAAAAACTATTGTTATTACAATGATTGTTCTCTGAAAATACTGAAACAACTAGTTTTAAGAGAACGGAATATATTAACCATGAAATTAACCAGTTTGCACATAAACCTGTGCATGGAAGGGCAATGGTTTCCATATTGCAGACTTTTTTCTATGCTTACAGCTTCACTTCACAGTCACTAAGCTTTTTTTGGATTCCTGACTCCTAACTGAAACACAAGTCTTTTACAGTGATGTGGGTGTCAACTGGCTGACACATGTACACTTCACAATATACTGGGTGGTATTTTCAACCAAGGTATGGCCTGAAGCAGCAATATATTTTTAAGCAGTTGCTTACTTCTGAATGGGACCTTTTCTACACTTCGTGCTACAGAGAAAAGTGTGCAAGAAAGTCAGAATGGACTGAATGAATATAATACATGATAGGTGCCTATGCGTAGGTTCATGTGCACAGGTGAATGGATTCGAGGATGCAGACCATTATCATCATCAGCAAAATAAAATGAAAATTTGCCTTGTCCAACCACCCAACCCTACTTCCTACTACTGACCAACTGTTTTGATAGGTAAAGTGAAATCAAAGGTTTTTGACTTGACTGACAGCAATGACTGCAAAAGAAAAACATTCTTTTCATGTTTTCAGTTTGTATAGTTAAATCTAACGTTACTCTTGATTTAAAGTGAGACAAAATACAACATTGTGGTCTGTGACCTCTGCTGTAACTACATGAGTAAAGTGACAACTTGAAAGTACCTTTTGTTTACACACCTTTAACATAACAAAGATATGACTTTTGGATGCTGAAAAAAAAAAAAGCTAGCTGCTTGGATTTCAATGGCATATGAATAAGACTACTGCTGTATATAAAAAATGCATTAACAGTTGTCCAGATGAATCTCTATGCTTTACAACACAAAGCTAATTTTATAACATTCAAATAGTTTGTGCTCTAAGATACAATTACTTTTGCAAGAGGCTGAATTCAAATTTCTGAAAATAGTTTATCGATATTCTTCAGCCACATGATTGATAAGGTTG
This sequence comes from Paralichthys olivaceus, assembly GCF_024713975.1. Classification (NCBI taxonomy): domain Eukaryota; kingdom Metazoa; phylum Chordata; class Actinopteri; order Pleuronectiformes; family Paralichthyidae; genus Paralichthys; species Paralichthys olivaceus. The sequence continues at coordinate 13,677,597 of NC_091094.1, forward strand.
ATGCTTTAACTATTTGTGTAAGAAACTGTTGTCCACTTTGCATTTTCATGGATTCATGATGTCTTTGAGAGAGAATATCAAAGATAAGGAAACACACCTGTGGAGCGTACTGGTAAGTTTTGCACTTTAATTCCAAAGCTTCTGCGTGGTTCATCTGAGTCCAGCCCCATTGATGACTGAGTAGGGGCGTGAGCAGCCGACGACTGAACAGAACGTGCGCGTGACCCATCACTTGAGCTGCTGTTTGAATCACTGTTACACAGAAAAAAAAGAGAACAAAAAAACTAAAAACCAATAAATAGGTTCTGGTGCTTATGTCAGTGAACCCATTAGACATAGAGTGATAATTGGACAAAATGAATGTCACACCTGCCACTGCCAGTGCTGCTGGTGCTGCTGACAGAATCAGAGCTCGAAGATCTGCTGCGGGACCGAGATCGTGGGCCTCTACTGGGGGACAAAGGGGCTCTTTTAGGCGAATGAGGGGTTTTGGGGGTTTGTCCCGTGGTCCGCTGTGGGGAAGGGTGTCTTGACTGTGAGGAATGAGACGATCGGCTCCGACGGTGATGGTAAGTTCTATCAACACGTCGTCCTCTGTCATCTCTATAAAGGTCACGTCGTGTTGAATTAGTAAGGGTGAAGGGGTCTCGAATTCTAGAGTCAAAATGTGGGTCTGATGCTTCAAAGGTTCCCCCAATAGCACTGCTCCCTGGGCCAGCAGCAGTAAACAAAGAACGATCACGGTAATATTCAGTGTTGTAGTGACGTTGCCGGTCGAAAGTGCCACTGCGGTCATGGTGTCCATATGGGCTGTGATCATATGCACGTTCACGGCTTTCTGAGCTACTGTAAAGTAAGAAAAGGGAAAAGAGGGGAAAATTATGATTACAAACAAAGAAAGACAAAAACTGCAATTGTATGTTTTAAAATCTCTGGTAAAGTAAATATAGCTAATAGACACAGGTCAGATAAGATGCAGGATCGATTTCAGAAGATTAAAGGGATAGTTTTTAGTGTTTTTTTACATTTGAAAAGATTGTCACCATTCACTTCAACTGTAATGGATTTGGCTGAAACACTGTTTAACCCTGAAACGCCCGTAGAAACGTTTGTAGAAAGTGTTTTGTGGACTCCATCAGCATAGTAGTGACAAGATGAGTGAATCTTCATTTTTGGGTGAACTATCCCTTTAATAGTGATACATAGAACAGTGCCAATATTTGTAATGTAGATCCTATAGAATTACTATCTTGAAAAGTTCATGTTTGTCAAAAACAGAAGTTTTTTAAAATCTTTTCAGCAACATACTACATAAAAAGTTGCATATTCTTCATTAAAATATGGTGTTTACAAGATTTTAAAACTATCAGAAAAATATTTAAGTCATCACAGCTGGATAAATAAACTTTTCAAGAAAATAAAATACTGGCACTGTTTGAAAATACTAATGTGGCTCCACCCATATCTAAACTGTAAGCAGCCTATAATGACTTTTCATTCTTCGAAACAAGCTAAATATTGTGTACTGTAAAAGTTGCATGAAACAAAGCTGCCCCAGATGGAAGGTTTACCCATACAAACATAATGAAATGATCTTTGTCTCATTCAGTTGCTTTCATTTGTAAAAAATATTTGTTTTTGTCTCCTCAGGGGGTTCAAGGGGGCTGATCTCAGACTACTGTTCATAAACTACTGCTGGTGAGAGAAAAAGAAAATAGCCAAACTAAACATTACTCTCAAATATTTAAAGGTCGAGGAACTGTGTGGTGTGGAAATTCAAAATGAGGTCAGACGTCAGATCAAAGTTCTTAATGTGAAACTAAAACTCTATAGTGTAGCATGAGATGCTATGAAAAAAAGTTATACAAACAAATTACAAATATGTAAATATTCTATACAAGCATTTTATAAAAAAAATATTCCTCTCTTGTAAAAAATGTTTTCCCTAGAAGCAGTGCAAGACCTCATATTAGACAAAGCACTAAGGAAGGTTAGAGAAAGAAAATATGCAGAGGGCAGAGCAATACCAACCTTTTGGAAAAGAAGTTACTGAAACTAATCCAAATAAAATCTAGGTGGTCAGAATGTGAGAGGCCAAATGGAAAACCAAGGGGGAAAAAAAATCAACTGATCTAATTTGGCAAAAATGCTTCTCTTCAATCGCACTGCGCGTTATCTTCATATTACTGTGGAGGACCAGGCCAGTAGATTGTTGATGTGTAGTCCACAGTTAGGCTACTCAATTTTCTTCACCGGATGGAAAAAGCAAAAAAAACAAAAACAACCACAGATGGACGTCTTTATGGATTTCAGGGCATGTGGGGGGGAAAAGTGTAGAAATATATCTAAATAAATAAATATTAGTTGTTTTTAAAAAAAAAATAGGATGCTTAAATTTGGGGTAATTCAGCAGATTCCAGGTTGACTAAAGGCATGGCAAAATATAAAATACATCCAACTAGATCGGTCTTGCTGTATGAGGAGGTAGTATTTCCCAAATGTTAACCTTTAAAATGGCATTAAAATTGTCAAAAATGTATTCCACTGGTTAATGTCAAGTAGTTTAACAAGCTTAACACTATGATCACAGCACATAAAATCCTCTTGGGCACGTACAGATGACATAATTCCACAAACCAAGGACTCCCTCAGGTGTGTACTGGCAGGTTTCATCTTTCTGCAAGAGAGTTTCATGTTACTTTAAAAAAGTTGGCTTCAGCTCTCTGCAACTTCTTCGGGAGTTTTCTTCTCCTCACTGAGGCCTTACACAGCTACATCCACTCACGAGTAATCCAAATTAAAGGCATCTACACCTATCCATGCTAGGGTCCACATCAGTACATCCATCATGGGGTATCCTATTGAATACATCCAGGAGGTTACATCCCATTTACGCAGCCTTCATATTTCTTCATGGCCATCAATCCAAAACCAGATTAGCTCCACAAACTTTCGATGATAGCTGGTTGTTTGGATCCTCAGTGTTCTTGCAAAGTCTTCTTGGTATAGCTTCCATATTTGGGACAGTGGCTGTGATGCATAGTTAATCTCATCCTAAAATGATTAAGATAGCCTTCGAGATATACACTAATCTTTCTTTCTTTCTTTCTTTGGGTGTGAGACGAATGTAAAAATCTTCTATCCACTTGTTCATTAAGTAAATCCAGACAAAGCCGTATCCACAGATGCAAAAATTAGTATTCCGACCATCAGCTGTTGCCAAGAGAAAAAAAATGACAACCCAAGATGGAAGGTCCTTGAAGTAATTATGCATTACCTGTAAAGATTCTTCAGAGAAAAGTGCATCCTTCAAAGTAGGGATTTACTTCCATCTTCAAACGACTCCAAGGACAAAAAAATCACTATTAGATCCCGTATTTGAGAGAAAACGTTAAAAAATTATCCACGAGTTCACGAGGTAGTTTCCCACAAAAATGTAATAAATCCAAAACTCACTTGGATATTCCTCACAGATGTAATATCCACACCAGATGTCAAACCTTGAATTAAAGTTACCTTACCAAATGATATTGTGTAGGTAATATACTTAGATCCAGTGGGAATGGCAAGTCGATTATGATGAAAAGTGGAATAATCCCTAAATTACTTTTGTGTAACCACCTTGAGGCATCTATCTCTCACGAATAACCCCACTATGTGTTTAGGTCTTACACCTATCCAATACCTAGATTCCCCTGGATTTTAAGGGGAGGCCGTGTCCACTTACCCATCTATTCTCCGTTCATAACGTCCCTCTCTGGTGTGAAGGGAAACAGGTGGGCCAAACACTGGACCAACTGTTCCCCTAGAGAATCCTGTAACGTCTCGACTGCTCGAGGGGGAGCTGTCTTCAAGGCCCCGAACAGCACTAGGGACTGATCCGGGCTCATTGTAGTCAGTCCGCAGGTCCCTGTCTCCCATTTTGTTGACAGCATTGTGAGCCTTCTGCGCACTTTTGATATCCACAAAATCCACAAACGCTGCAACACCACCCTCTGACCCTCGCTTCCGCAGAACTTTAACGCTCTCCACGCGCCCATACCTAAGAGGAAATTACAATGAAAACAAAAAGGAAATTATATACAAACCAGCTAAAAATAGGCTGAGTGCAACCATTTTTTATACAAGCCACAGTCTGGTAAAGCGAAGAGACAACAACATATTGAGTAAAAAAGTAAATATTCAGATGCAACTATGTGCCACTAGATTGCTTCTCGGCCACTTAGCAGGAAAACACTCCTTCAGTCTTGTTTGCAATCTTTACATTGGATGATTCTGCTTAGATTTCTGAACACCAACAAATGTAACTCTGGGAGACCTCACACGTGTCAAACATCCATAGTTGATGACCATAAAAAGCAACATACTTAAAAACACAGTTGTCAACAGCCCACATGTAATGTGGTACCGCTCTGACTGAGGATGGACGGAATGAAGGTGGATCAGATTCTCGGCTGGACTTCATATTAGGTAGCAAACGGTGAAGTCATGTAACGTTACGTAGCCTGTAATGATTTACGGGACCGACTGGGAGGCTACAAGTTAAGGCTATTAGCTCTCATTAAATCCAAAATACTCTCTGACCGGCGGGGCCAAAAACTTAACACTTTACATAGAGCCTGACGACTTTCAAGACAACAGCGAGTATCTCCGCCGAGTTCAGTGTGATGTGACTGAGAACAGTGATGTCTGCTTCGTCAACACCGTCAACAACTTGGTAACATCGGATTATCTGCACCGTGGGTCTCGCTGTTTGTGGCTTTTCTACATTTCTGTTTTTCTCCAACAACAATGTCGACAGGAGAAATAATAACACGGTGGCGACGACGGTTCAAGTGACTAGCATGAGTCACCTGGTGTTTTGTGCCCTGCTGTCCAGCTAACCTTAGCTTCCCTTTGGCTCGCACCGATCATGAAAACGTCTCCACTTCCCACAAAATGGTCGGACGGTTGGGTGTTAGCTCGGTGGCTAGCACAACTAGCTACTCGCCTATTGACGTTAGCGAAAGTTAACTAAACATAACAAATTGCACCCGTGTGCATTTAAGTGCGTGTGTTCTGTGTATTTCGCCTCCATTAAAGCCACCGTGTTGCGATAATTCACATGCACCGCACAAGAAACACACTGACTAGTAAAACTTAAAAATGCTAACGTTAGCGCTGCTAGCATTGGTCGCAGGCTACGCGGCTAACCGTGGAGCCGCAGCTAGCCCGCGCTGCTCCGCCGACAGCGGATCCCTCTTGCGTAACCTACCTTTTGAAATGCTCCACAATTTTCTCCTCTCGGACATGTTCGGGTAAATTTCCCACCCAAAGGTGTCTGGTCTCCCGAACCATTATGCGCTATCCGTCCCGCCTCCACACACATATGATCGGGCACGTTTCTAATCCCCTGCCGGTCGGAGGTCCGCCTGAACAAAATGAACGATGGGTTCCGTGAACGATGAGGCCTGGTGGCCGCTGCCCGTGTAGCTTTAGCTGCGGCGTCCCCGAGCTTATTCGCGGGAGCGCGCGTAGGCCTCGCTCCTGGCAGGTCTGGGTGCGAGCGAGGTGCGCGGCCCCGGTGCACCAGTGAGTGAGCACGCGATGTTTTCAGGAGGATCAGACACAGCGCACGAGCTCGATCTGTCTGCGACGTCACGAGACGGCGATCAACGTGATCGATTGTTATCGATGATTGTGACTCCGGCAGGCGATCCAATCATCCTCTTCAGCGCTGGAGACAAAGTGAGCGGTTGCACCACAGCTCACTGTGAACGAGCTGACACGCAGCCTGGATCAAAACTATGAAGGTCAAACACAACTGCAGGGAAATAAATCAGAAAACATTGATTTAAAGGTCCAGTGTGTAAGATTTAGGTGAACGGGATCTATTGACAGAAATTTAATGTAGAATAATCCTCATGATGTTTTCACTAGTTTCATCTAAATTGTATGAATTGTAGTTTTCTTTACCCCAGAAAAGACTCTTTATATTTAAATACTTTATATTTACATGGAGGGGACCCTCCCTATGGAGGCCGCCATGTTTTTTACATTAGTCCAGACTGGACAAACGAAACACCTTTTGAGTTTTTATGACAACTGAAGCTGCCACAGGTTCCTTTTCATGTTTGGAAGGAGAGAGTGAGGTGAGGGGTGTTCAGCTGCAACATGCAACTTCAACACTAGATATCACAAAATTCTACACACTGTACCTTTAAATTACACACTATCTACTTATTTGATTCCTAATATATTGTGCACTATCCTAAATGGTGTTGTGTTTTATCACCTTAAGAAAAACTGGGTAAAAATCAGCTCTATACTCAAGTCTCGCCTGTGGGCTTCCAGTCAAGTTAAACAATAGTCACAGTTTGAGGGTTGTGGTCACAGTCACTCAATGTTGAGTGATTCCTTTCAAGCCCAATCAATGTTTTTAGAGCAGTGTATGTTTTAAATCGAAGACTCAAGAACTTTATGTTTGTCATTTTAGCTTAATAACTGAATGTGAAAAAAGAACTAATACTACCATAATACAAACTTAATGTAAATGTAACACAAATAGAAAGGTCTCAGAAAAGTGGCCCAGTAATGTCCGAAAAGTGAGTCACTGTAAATTGATACATTTTAAAAAATATATTGTAACTTGTTACAGCTAAATTTGTGAATTTTTCTTGAAATATATTAATTTTTTTTGGTTGAAATCTTTCATTTTGATTTGGTTTAATTTGAAATATGTCTTTGGTCAAAGACAAAGAATTTCATTAACTCAAATTAAAAAGACAACTTGTCTTTTAATTTAGGAAAACCTAATATTTATAAATTATTACATCCAATTTCCATATCAGCAATGAAAAGACCAAAAGATACTGATGAAATCATGATTGCAATATTTGCCTTGGAAAATAAAGGAAGTGCGGTCAACAGAAACATAGACAGCAAATGTATTTGTTTTCAGTACAAAATGTTTTAATGAAAATTTATAATAAACAGACATATAACTCCACAAATAAGTCATTTTTACATACAGAACATAAATAACCAAGTAATTCAGCTGGGATCCAAATGACACTTTAATACTGTAAAGTCCAGATGTGATCAGTTCACTGCCGCTGAAATAAAATACAGGCTCTGTAGTTAAGACAGGATCTTTGTGTGTTCAAAAAATACATTTGATCACATTCAAAAGTACAGATCCATAATGAGTGGTTTAGAAGCACTTATTGTAATGTGTTTTTAAAAAAAGTTAAAAGCTCATATGTCTATATTCAGTTTTGTAAATGTATCTTGTGCGGTTTATTCAGTTACCTTGGTTGAAGTTGCTGCATCTTCAGCACAGATTTTCTTTGCGGCTCTCATGAGTAAAAACTTTCCTTTTATCAATGTAGTGAACATGTCAATCTGTTTTTTGCATTTTACCAAAGATTGAGTTTCACTGTGGTTTGATTTACTACAAAACTGTGAATTCAACTGTTTCTGATCTTAGTACTTACTAATAGTGTATGTGTAATTTAACAAATCTAATGCATGTTGAAGCCTGGTTTCAGATAAAATATATTATTTTACTTTTATATATATTTGGGGGTTTTTTTTATATAAAGTTTTATGTTTTTTATAAAGGATTAATGTGATAGAGAAACAGTATACGAATTAAGACTTTAAAATATTCAAATTACTCTTGCCTTAAGTCTGTTGCATAAATATATTTGGTACATTTTGTAGAGTTTATTGAGTGCAAAATTATCAAGTATAAAAGAGGAATACGATGGTCTTCAGAAAGTATGATATGTTATAAGACTTATAACCAGATTTCATTATTGTCAAACAAAACAAAAAAACTTTAGTGTGACATTCACATGCCAGAGTCTTAAATGCCCATGCCTGGACTCGTGGTACTGTTCCATCAGCTGCAGTTCATGGTGTTAGTGCTGAGCAGGTACCAGGTTCATGTGGCAGGATTTGCAGAGCATCCTCCCGTCCAGAGGATAGCAGCCGTGCTCGTTTGGTTCAGGAGAGAGCTGAATGACACAGACCTGCACACAATATGACACGCTGAATGACTGGGAGTGTTTAGTGTGTGTCTGTGTGTTTGAGTATGTGTCAGTGTGTCCATACAACACACTGTTTGCACACCTACCTCACATCTGTAGCAGTTCTCATGGTAGGAGCGTCCCAGACATTCAACAGTGTAGCTGTCAGTACCATCCTCTTTTGGAATAATTAGCTGGTTACAGGAGCAACACTTTGGAGCATATTTCCTTCATGGACATTATTTCAGAGAGAAAAACTATGTTAGGAGAGGCTGTTTAATTTGTACAGCACATTTCACCACAGAGGAAATGAAAACTACTTCACACAAGATAAAGGCTCTTAAAATAACTATAAACAGGAAAATTAATTTAGTTATGATATAATTTTAAATATCTTAGATTATTTACACATAGGTGTGTTTGTGTGAATAATCTTTCACTCGTATACCTGTAGTAATCCTGGAGGCAATACACTTCTCCAACTTCTCCCTGAGCAAACGCCTGTTCTCCAATCTTCTGTTTACATGTTGTGCAGGTGAAACAAGAAGGATGGTACGCTCGCTCAAGGGCGCGGATCACATGGTCTGTGATGACCTCGCCGCATGACCAACAAAGCTCCAGACTGGCCTGAGAGACAGAAAGAAACTGTCACTAGAAAACATCTCTACAGTCCAGGTTGATATTAACGTTTTCCAATTATTTAACTTCTTTTGATTGATTGACATTTTGCAAAACGTTGACAAGAGGGTTATGTTTTTCACTATTTTTCACATTAAACACCAATTTTACATCACAGTCAGTTCAAGTAGCGACACCATGCAATTATGACATAACACTGACTCTGATAATAGGGGACACAATGTTGAATGTGCTGGATGAATTCCAAGAAGAAGTCTGTGAAAGTAGATTGATGGTGGATTGAAAGTTAGAGACACTAAATCACAGTTTTAAATGTAAATTATATTCTTGGTTCATGTAAATCATTAATAACTTAAAGAAAATGAGGATGAAGAACATTAATATGGTCCTTTACAAAGGCGGCTGTGGCTCAGCAGATAGAGAGAGTCGTCCACTGACCAGAGGATCAGTAGTTTGACCTCTATGCTGCTTGCCAAAGTGTCCTCGGGCAAGATACTCTGTCCTCTGATGACAGCAGCGTATGAGGGATGTGCAACAGAGACAGTGCCTGCATAGATGCACTGTATGAATGTGTGTGTGAATGGGTGAATGGTAAAACTTTATTTAAAGTGTCATCAAGACTAAAAGCACACCACAGACCATTTAACATCACTTGGTGGAAGCTGAATGGACTTGGGCCTACCTGGTAACAGTCTTCACAGAGCGGGGTTCCTGCCTTGTTGTAGTACTGTTTACCAGCCAGGGGAATGTGACAGGATCTACACTGGAAGCAGGCGTCATGGTAAGTCCTGTTCAAGGCCTCGATCGCGGGTTCAGAAAGAGCCACGGGCTTCCGACAGAAGCCACACACCTCTGTGTCGTACACAAACATCCTGTGTCAGAGCAGGTTATAGTCGTGTGTGTGTGTGTGTGTGTGTGTGTGTAAATAAAGTAGATGTTACCTTTACTCTCCTCACATGTGTCCTGGGACTGTTCACCTCGGTTTAACCCACTAGATGGTGTTCTTGTTTCCACCTTTAATGTAAAACACTTCATTAATGTCAAACTAAAGACTGAGCTGAGACACAGTTCATGCTCGTGTTTGGGTTCGGACTCATTAGATGAACCACAAGTTTGTGATGCTCGGTTTTGACTACAGGGTTGTGTTTGCTGCTGAAAGAAAAAAGGATAAAGAGTTGTTCTGTGTGGTTACAGGTTGAAACATCACGTCAGCCAACACAATCAGGACTGCACATTTAAATTATACGTTTCCCTGCATGTTTGGCTTTCCAGAGTTTTTATTCTGGTTTTGTTGCCTTTTTAAACAACTTGCTCCAAACATTTTTACTTTTTGACTGTTTTCTAATCAAGAGGAGCTTAGTGCAGACAAATTGATTATCCTTGAACGTTTGTCACATGATTAAAAAAATGCAATCACATTACTTTTGCTCCAAAGTCATGTGAGAATCTTGGTTGAGTAAGCACATTATCTGTGTCTAATGTTGGTTTGTGTAATACAGGAACCTGAATCCCTCCAAAAAGCTGCAAGTTCTTCCGAAACAAGGAAGTTGAAATTAATTAACTCCGCAAAGAAGGTTATGTTTTCTTCAGTGTTTGAGTGATAGCAGGATTACACAGAAACTGCAGAACCAATTTTCATCAAATTTGGTATAGTTAGGCTAGAACACAATACATTTTGATGTGGATCTAGTTCAGGGGCAGGATCTAGGATTGTGTGTCTTTTGTGTCAATTTTCCTTTATTCTCAGAGAATAACTCATGAATCTTGATGACTAAATCAGGCATGTTTAGGAGACTGATATTTGTGAGTCTGCAAATTGGTGTTGATCCAAATAAGAATACAGAGCTGGTGAATTTAAATGTGGTTTCATAAGGGGAACGTTGGACCTTGGCAGAGGTCAACATATTAAATATTGTGATATGCATTTTATAGTTTCTACACAGAGACTGGGGCAGAAAATAAGGGAGCATAGGGTTTCTTATAATGTCATTAACGGACTGGAAAGTGCTCTGTTTGTGCACAGTTCATAAAGTTTCTTCTGATCTTTTATCCACAGCTGAAGAAACAGCAGTTTTTTCCTTCATAATGTAGTTTGCAGATGATTCTTTACAACCACTGCAGAACATAATACACTATCTGTCAAAGCCGTGGAAAGTAGTAATTTTTCACTGCGGCAAATTAAATCACTTGTCTTCTTCAAGAGAAATGTATCAAAGGAAATTGGATCAAGGGTTTAACACAGTAAATGACATCAGTGGTTTGAACATAAAGAAGTGCAGGATGAAAATAAGGCTGATATTTAGTGACCGTGTGTGAGAGAGAGGTACCTCTCTGTTGTAAAGCGGCTGCTGGCCTGGGGTCAGAGGGTGTGAGAGGGGCGTCTGGGCAGGTGGTGGTGGAAGTGCTGATTCCTCAGGGAGTGCTGCTCTCTGAGGGGAAGGCAACGCACCAGCTGGAGGGGGAGGATGAGGAGGAGGAGGACGGCACTCTGACAGCAAAAAGACATAATAATAACAAAATAAATTTAAAAAAAAGGTTGAGATACAAAATAATGAAATAAAAACAATGATAAAATCTTGCATGTTCCAAAAACTGTTCATTGCTGATAATACTTTTGTCCAACCTAATAACATAAACATATATACAGAGTCTAGAACATACATGAGTAGGGAAGAATATTTGTAAGATTTCACTGCACTGGTGTTACACTATTATAACACTGTTGTAACCATGATGGACACAGAAGGATCATAACAGATGCAGCATAACCAGGCATATCTTGTTCCCCCCAACTCATTCTTCTTCTTTGTCAAAACCTGGCATCTAAATTACCCACAATGTAGTTATTGCAGCTACACAAGTTATCTCACTAAGCCACTAGCCTCAAGCAGAGATGAGGAGCAGGCAGGCTACTGAGGTTTGAAAGCTCAGTGGCTTTATTTCATTTGCCAAGGAGGTTATGTTTTTACCTCTGTCTGTTGGTTTGTATGTAAGCAAGATTATACAAAAACTAATGACTGGATTTCCACAATAACTGGGTGGGGGAATAGAACATAGAAGCAGAGGAACCCGTTATGGTGCAGATTCAGACAAGGGGGCTGTTTCAGGAAGATTTTTTAAATTATCTTTTATGTAGTAATTTGTAACGTTTGAACCATTTCCCGACACATTTGCAGAAATCTCGATGAAAAAAATCGGGTTAGTGTGTGAAATGTGGTGTGGCTTGATTGTTGGGCCTTGACAGAGGTTTGCACTCTACTGAGTCACATTCTAGTACTTGATCTATACGATACTGTTTTCACATATCTAATAGTGTCTCCAACATCTGTTAAGTATCTATAAAATCAGTGGAGTTAAGACATCTTGCAATAAAAGACAGGGAGCAATAAACCCTTATAAAGGGCAGATATTGATAACGTATGAAGTGGAATCACACCACCTGAACAGAGGATTCAAAAACATGAACTATTATATGAAAAAAGATGTTGTCATGTACCTGCAGCAGCTCTGTCGTCGTCTGTCTTCTTTCCTCTGCTGCGTCCAGGCTGGGCAGGTTTTGGACTCTGAGGGCCTGAAACTTGGGTCAAGGCTCCTGCATGACCCCGGTCTTTGCTGTCTACACTGCTGTGAGACTCAGGTGAAGAGAAGACGTCTTCTTTCCTGTGTCTCAGGACGGGGACACTTTCACTTGGGCTGACTCGCACAGCCGTGTGCTGCTTGTCTCTAGCTGTGGAACTGTGGGCTTGGAGGGTGGGCTGCTGCTGCTGTGTCACCGTGGCTCGGTAGGGGGATGCCAGAGTGATAAAGACGGAGGACACCATCCTCTTTGGTGGAGCTGCTGATGCCATGACTGTATTCAACCCACACACAGTCTAACAGGAAGAAAGCACAGAGATTATCATGACTCAATACTGCTCGTAACATTTATTGTTTTACAGAGCAGTTTAACAGGACAGTCATAGGATCTACGTGACCTTTTTAATCATCAAGAATAAGATTAAAACATAAATAAGGAACATTTTTCCCTCTAAGATGAAGAATATTTAATCTGAGCGTCTCAGTTTACTTTGTGGGAGCTCTCACTTTCACAATACAAAAACACACACACTCACATCCCTCTTTACCTATAATGAATGGTTATAGAGGCAGAAAGCACAAATCTGAGATATCTGTAACCCCCTCACCGTGGCTGTGAGCTACCATTACCTACCTGGGAGAAACTGTGGTTTGAAGATGTCTCTCTCTCCCTCTTTTCCTCTCTCTCTCTCCTTCTCCCTATTCTGTGTCTCTAAACTTTTGTTTTCCCTCCTGTGTGCTGCCACAGTGAGAAGACTTTACTCCGGCAGAGAGGGCGACTATCTGCAGAAGGCCACTCCTTTTCCTCCTGCACCTCCCTTCCCAACTCTCTCGTCCGCCGACCCCTCCTCCCTCCCCTCTCTGGTCGAATGAAAATACCACCTCCCTCCCAACCGTAAAAGGTGAACAGTTAATCTCGGGCAAAGTGCAGTAAAAAAAACATGACACATTCATCCACTGTGAAATCTCTGAAGACACACACACACACTGACATACATGCACGCAGACACACACTCATGCAACTGTTGCAATCCAGCCAAGCAAACAGACTGGCCCTTCAACAAATATAATAACTCCTACAGTATCATAAAGTTTCTCCAAAGGTTTTCACCCTTAAATAGACAAGCGTAGGCAAACAGAGCCACCTCCCACTTCTTTATCTTTGTGCATGCCAGCAGGATGTGACTGTACCTGCCTTTCTACCTCGAGTGGCCCTCTTTCTCTCTCCCCTGTGCAGCTCTGCCTTATTGTTCTGTCAGCTTTATTTTCCCTACCTCCCTCATTGAGTCTGCCTCCTTTTTTCTTCTCCCTCTTTCTCTTTCCTCCCTTCCCCCCACTACATTATATCAGTCCAGCCTTGACTTACTATCAGCGAGTTACGGCGTTGCCTCCATTGGCTCCTCACTGACGTGCAGAGCAGAGCACACTGTCTGATTACATGTGTTGGACTCTCCTGATCAGGCTTTTTGTTGTTCTGCTCTACAGGAGCAGCAGCATTACAGAGCAATGAATCACTGCATTGTGCAAGAGGAGATGTTGGTATATTAGGAGAGGTGGGGGGGAACAGTGAGTGATGTCTGTGAGAGCTATGAAAAAGCTGCTTTGTTGTGTTTGCCGCTCTCCACCAGAATGAGTCTGAGTGCTATCAGGTCTGCTGATCAGCAAATATTGTGTTCGGTTTCCGGAGGCAAACTTTGTGAGTTCTACCGTCTCTCCGAGAGTCAAAAAGGAGGATGGTGTGAGCTGAAGCTAAACTTTCCTGATCGAGGCGGAGGAATGTGTGAGAGGGGGTTAAAAGGAGACGGAGATGAGGAGAGTGATGGGGGTCTCTGTTGTTCCAGCTCTGTGGAAAGGAATGCTGCAGTGATGTCACGGCTGCAGGAGGGAGCATGCCTGCTGATGACACAATCCCCAGACCTCCACGCTCCGCCCACCTCACAGCCACAATCCTCATTAAACCCTCTGAACCTCTTCGCTGCCTCTAACAGCACGACTTTCCATTTGACTCACCACCATAACATTATGTGTCTCTACTTCAGTGGCAGTGGATGTGCAGACAGAATATGGAGGGAAATTTGAAGGGAACGCAACAGGAAGAAACACAGGATAAAGGAAAACCAATGACAACTGCATGTTCACAATTACACTTGATGCTTTTTTTCTAAATGTGAACATCTGGAGCGGCGGTAACAAATCTACTGAAAAGAAATACTTCTGAAGAAAATGATTAAAAGTAGTTTTCTATTTAAAACTGCTTTCAGTAAAAGTTAAGACAGGACTTCAGCAGTTAGGCCACAATGGATTCTGAGAAACAGCCTCAACAGAGTTCGAAATAATTTTCCTTTTAGGCCCAAGGGAGGGTAAAGTTCAGAAAATGTGGACCCTACATTTCCCATGCTGCATCTGGACAATGTTGCAATTAAACTCCCCTGCCACTTACATTTCCACTCACACAACCAGTTTATAATGCAGACTCTCCAGAGTCACAGAAGACATAAAACATGTATTTTAAGGGAAGCAATAATAGTACTGCTTTTACAGAGTGATCTGATATCAGACATTTGTTTTATTACTTTATTTTATTGTTTTTGTTACTATACAGCTTTTAACCAAACATCTGTGTTCTATTGCTAAAGTACTATAAAAATAAATTGTATTCTTATTATATTATTATTTGATCATCAATAACGGGTCACTTTTCTACAGTGGGCAAGACAGCTCAACACACTGCACATTTAGAAAACAACTTCATCAATTTGACGACACATGCTCTGCAAAATGTCACCACACGTGCAAATGCAGAAACAATCAATACCTCTGCTAGGCATCAGCATTTTTTAACATTAATCATAAAGGAAGTGTTTCTCTAAGAATCAAAAAGTAAATATTTGATTATTCATATCTGCTTAAGCTCCTATTTATCAATTTCCCAAAGGGCAGTTATCAATAAAGTATTTCTGATTCTGATTGTTTAAAATCTTCTGATATCACTATTGGTTGATTCTTCACATTAATACTAGAAACAAAACAGCAGCAGTGATTTGAAGCACAGTTTAAGAGAGGCCACAATAATCGTTTTATTAAATAAAGTTGAATATCAGTGTATCTTAATATTTGAGGTAGTGATGAGTTAGATCTCAGGTAGATCTATCAGCTGTCGTCTGATGATGGTTTCCTTTTGACTTTTTTGTGACCAGAGATCTGCTCTTGTTTTCTCAGGCTTGTTTCTTCTTCTTCCTGCAAACGGAGCATGACAAATAAACATCTCTTGTCATTTTCACATTTCTCAACACTACTGACACCTAACAGTTATATACTGAACATAAAGCAATGGGAAACATGCAACATATAGGTTTTGGTGGGGATTTATTTATACAGACCCTTGACACGGCCTGCAGCAGGTCCTGAGAGGGCAGCAGACAGGCTGCTTCACCCAGGAAAGAGATGAGGACGTGCAGGACGTCAGACCAGTCGCCCACTGTCAGCATGAGCACCAGTAAAGCTCCCAGTCGCAGCACGGCCGTGTGCCAGAGGGCCTCCGCTCCTGTCTGCCGATTCTGATCCTCTGCATTACAACACAAAGTTACACAATGATGTTATGTGCTTGAGTGTTTTCTGAGATATGGATTTGGTTTTGGGTTTTAAATGTATTAGGTTTGTTTATTTGGTATATCTAGTGTCTCTTTTCACATTT
The DNA here is from genome assembly GCF_024713975.1 of Paralichthys olivaceus. Classification (NCBI taxonomy): domain Eukaryota; kingdom Metazoa; phylum Chordata; class Actinopteri; order Pleuronectiformes; family Paralichthyidae; genus Paralichthys; species Paralichthys olivaceus. The sequence goes on from NC_091094.1 coordinate 13,693,518, forward strand.
CTACTACTCTAATATGGGTTAGTTTATGTATTAGTGCCAGTTGTCTTTAATTTATCCCATTATCTACTCACCACTATGCTGAACGAGGGGTGGAGTTTCGTGGACAAAGTGTTTTGTGGACTCAAACACTTTCACCCTCCATCGGCATAGTGGTGAGTAGATGAGTGAATTTATTTTACGCCTTTAAGTTTATCTAATCTTAAATTTGTACTATCTCCTTAAGAACAATTTTCATTTCCCACATCATTCCCCTGACCATTACCTTGAATGTAGACAACCAGCATGGTGTAGCAGAGTGTCAATGGAGTCCATAACTTCAGAGAATCCTTCTGGGACAGGAAGTGGTCATATACTGTGGAGAAGGAAGCCACAGTTGCAAAAGCAAAGGCCAAGATAACCGCTCTCTGCAGTGAGGTCAGTATGGTGTGTCCTGAGGTCAGGAGGGTGATGCATTTCCCACAGTAACGCTCTGTGCTATGCAGCGGGTAGAGTCTGGCCACATGGCTCCACAGACTGTGGCTGACACTTGCCAGTGCCCAGCTGATCGAAGCTGCCAGGAACAAGTTGAGGGAGCTGTGTAGAGCCCCCTGGTGGAGGAAGACCAGAGCACAGGTGAAGCAGCAACCAAGGGAAAACTGGCACTGGAGCAGGAGGAGGTATAGGCCTCTGCCATCCTGAGTAAAGACGGATTAAAGCATGGATGAAAATGAGTCAGATCAGTGTATCAGAGGATACATATGTTGAACACAAGAACAAACACTGAGTGTCTCCTGAATTAAATGTAAAATAAGACAAAATCAGCGTTTTCAGCTGCTCTGTACGTCTGTTGGAGGAACTCACCAGACCTGCTGATGCCCAAGAGGAAACAGCTCTGAGAGAAAACTCCAGCACTATGATAGAGGAGACCCTGGAGCCCACTAGAGACAGGACGAGTGTCAGGGACCAGAACTGGAGTGCTGTCTTCCAGTTCCCTCTCAGGGGATTGACGGGTGAGGACGACCTCTGCTTACTTTCAGTTTCAGACTCACTGTGTTGAAAGACACACAGAATAACTCAGCAACCTGCTCTTAAAGGTTCACTACATTTTGCTCTTTCTTTTCTCCACCATAAACTCACCTGCATGTTTGTAGGAAATAGTAAACTCTCATCAGACTGCACAGCACTGATATTGCACATGCACCCACAAGGCCTTGGAGAACAAGAAACAAAACAAAAATGTAATTTCCTTTTTTTCTAATTTCGTATTGAGGATTGAGGATTGAGGATTTTTAGGAATATTTACGTATGAACTCACCTTGAAAAAAACAGTCAATTGGGTTTGAATTAAAAAGTGTCCATTCAGACGTCCCCAGGATCCAGGAGAAGGGGAGAAACATGTTTGTTTCACAAAAACACTAGGATCTCTCGCACATGCTACTACAATCTGTTCAGCAAAGACGAACAAGTCAGTTTGTGCTAAATTCCTGTGAGTCAAAGCTTTGGCCAAGTATGTGAGTGTGCTCCACACTTCAGCTCCAAAGGTCAACTTTGATTTGACTGCGTTTATCTCATCTCGTCATTTCCTGATGAATAGGACTAAATGTCCTCAAAACAGATGATTAGGTTTACAGACCAATCAGACACCTTTTCACTGGTTCAGAATAAAATCACAGAGTTTACACAAAAACACATTTATACAAGAAATGTCATACAAGGAAATGTCTTTATTATTATTCTCATTTTTTTTATTAACTGCTGTTCAAAGGCTTCAAGTTCCCTTGGGTTAAATAAAAAAATCAAATGGCATCCTTGCCGTTCTGAACCAGCAGCTGATGTGTGTAAATACAAAACATCCCCATCACGTTTTTTTCTTTACATACAACAAAGGCAACAAGAGGTATGTATGAAACCACAACACATTTCAGCAGCCTGATTTTTAACATGGAATAGACACTTTGTAATAATCCAGATTTGTTCGTGTGCTTCGTTGAATTGCTCGCAACATAAACAGGAGGCATTTCTCTCATTCCAGTGTGAGCCATAGAGAAATCACTTTTTAATCATCATTTGAGGTATTTTAAGGCAAAACCCTGATAGCTTGTCAATAGCTTCATACATATGTATCAGAGAGTTTCTAGAGGAATTCTGTCAGTCTGTGCAACATGTGTCTGTCTTCTGTATGTCAATCCAACATCCTGACTTTCTGGGATCTGAACTGTCTCTGAGCTGTGGGAGGAAACGGGAGTAGCTGGAGAAAACCCATGCAGAACGCGCAACACAGCAAGAACCGGGAACCTTTTTGCTGTGAGGCGACAGAGACCCTGCACAGTTCATATAAAAGTACAGCATGAAGACTGGAAACAAAGCGACTTATCTACCCTGGCTCCGACTGCTGTACCGACACGACAGTGGTATCAATAATCGTCATTTGTCTTTTATTCACTGATGGACCACTCCAACAGCTCTAACTGAGTCCAGCTGTTGCATTTTGGTAGTTTTAGCTCCTCCCCTGGCTCTGGTCGACTCTATGATGCCTCATCAGGTCCCAGAAGAGCATGCTGAGCACTGTGTGTGGGGCCAAACGTAGGAAGACTGGGCCCATGCCCTTGTAAAACCCCAGCAGCCCTTCAGCTTGGCACACCTTCAGCATACAGTCTGAAAACCCATGGTACAGACGTCCCTGAGAGGCACAGAGGGAAAACAACAAGCTTTGGTCTTATAGTGCGTGTTTACATATTTAACTTAATCCTATTAAGCCAAGATTGAGCAAGTAAAATTTTGATTAGATTATTTAAACTCACCCGACGAAACTCATCCACTGGCTGGTTGTAGAGCCTCGTGCTAATGACGTCAAATGGCGTCATGGTGATGGCCACAGCGACGCCGCTGATCATGGCAGCGACCAATGCCGTGAGCCATCTGTTTGGACTGAGCCACTGGAAAGAAACAGAGAACCTGATGTGTAACTGGAATTTGACTTCTGGCTGACAGTGTGACAAACATTGTTGTGGAATACACGTGCTGTACAAATGTCAGCCGCTCATCACATATACCTGGGTATGTGACACCCAATCCTTGGCCGAGGTGAAGGTCGCCAGCTGAGCAGCTGATCCCACCATGACTCGCGGCACGGCCCCGTTCACACCCCTCCAGAGACCAATCAAACCTTCTCTTCTATAGATGGAGGTAAAGGCATCAGACACTCCCTGAAATGACAAAATAAAACATAATGTGAAAAATGAATTGGAAGCAGCAGATATGTGTCTAATAACCCAGTGTGTGTTTTACTTTTGTGAACAATTAGCTGTATAAAACCTTTTTCATGGATATCACCCTCAATCATGTGAGGTGTCCTTACTAGAGCCTGACCGATTTATAGCTTTGGATAATATCAGCCAATATGAGCTGTTCACAGAATGCATTTATGTTTGCTGATATCCACCGATGAGAAAACTTTTATTTTACAGAATAAACGATGCAGAAAGATGTGCATTACATAGGTTTACATGTTTTGTTTTTTCATTCAAGTTCTATATATTTGGAGTATTTGTGTTTTATGGTTTAAGCATCATTACATTTCTTTATCAAAAGGGTTTGATAATGAAATATTAGGAGGAATTCCCTTTTTTCCTTCTTTTTTTTTCGAAATACCATGTTAGTTATTACTTCCTAATACTGGTATCAGCATCAGCCCCCAAAATTCAGGCTCTACTCTTTGTAACTGAAGTTTAATTTTGTGTTTATAAAAGTGTATCACATTATAGACACTAAACACCCATGTTTGTAATGATCCTGGCTAAATTGACAGACGGGTCAGTTATATAGGATGATGACTTTTTTAAATCCTAAGACTGATGTACTTTCAAGAATGTGTTAGAAATAAAGTATGAAATGACAACAAATTAATAAACAAAAACTGAAAATACTCTTGAGGAGCTGTGGAAATACAGAAATATATGATCACTGTGTAAAAGACGATGCATCATCTTTTACAAACTGCAACAATAAAATGCCACAGTTACACATATTATATAAAAATATAATACTGAAACTCACTATGTGTTTCTTGAAAAGTTGTAACTGAAGCATTTGAACACATAGAATGAAATTACGCCAGATGAAAACTTCATGTGTCTTACCAGATGGTTATGCTGGTGACCGACTGCTATGGCTTCCACAGTTTGAGCTTGGAGATGAGTCTTCACCTGTGAATTAAAGACACAAGGTTTAATGGGTTTTCAGGTTTATACATTACACTGTACTCTAACAGATTCCTTAAAGTCTCCACAAAATCCTTTATGTTCGTTTGGACCAATAGAAAACTCATGTTGATTCCACACTGAATCCACATTATCTCTGCTAGTTACAGGTTTCTAGCCCTATTTGTTGCCGAAAAAAATCCTGGTCCCAAATTGCACACACTCAAAGATATCAGTCCCCTATATGTATGTTTTTATAACAAGGTCCATCATTTATTCCCTGGGAAATTGGTGAAAATGTCAGATCCATACCACAAGTGAATGGGTTCTTTCTCAGCCCCTGTCCCACCCTTCACCAAGTTTCATGGACATCCATTCAGTAGCTTTTGCGTAATCATGCTGACAAACAAACAGGTGAAAACATAACTTCCTATGCAGAGGTAATAAAACCAAACTTGTCACTAAGCCAAAGAATTTGCCAGGAACTGGACAAAGAAGTCCATGACTCAGTCCTTTGCACCAAACCTGAATTACCTGATACAATAATAACACGCACAAAAGCAAGCCTCTCCTCTTGACTTCATAGAGAGTGTCAATTACATAACTCCCTGCCAACAGCTCACATGAAAGAGCCATAAGTTCCTGTATATTCTTGGCAGCAGGCGCTAGGTTGGAGCCACGTGCAGGGTATATTTAGTGACCTAGATATAGACCAGCATCCCACAGTATTGTCTTTCCATGAGGGAGTAAAAGGTCAGATGCCTCAGCTGAGGCAGAAACACAACAACATGACTCAGCTCGTATTAAAAGAGGACGTGCAGAGGAGCACGTTCATAAAAACATGCTGTAAATCAAGAGATGGTGACATTTGATATTTGTGTCAGAAAAACAAACATGAGGGTGTCAAACTGTGGCTAGTTGTGTAGATGATGATGTATCTATCTGCATCTATGTGAACAGCAAAGCAGAGTGGGGTCAGGGTGGGGGCATTAAAATAAACTCAAGATTATAGTGAATCAAAAATGTCTTTGAATGAGAAACTATCTATTACTAACCCGAAACTAATATACCATGTTGTGTTTCTTTGCTTCACGAGCTCTTGTCCTGGTTAAAAAATAGATACAGGACATTTGACATGCCTTCAATACAGAGCCGAGTGCTTTCATGTTTCTTGTTTGTTCTGACGTGCAATACTGCTGCAGATGATTTAGAAAGCGTTTCAAAGTTGGGTCTTCTAGTTGGTCATCAAGCAGGTGTAGTTGCCGTTTGTTTTTTAACAGGATTACGCAAACTACTAATACTGAACCGATTTTATTGAAACTTGATGGAAGGATGTTGTATGAGCCGAGGAGGAGCTACTTACTTTTGAATAAGATTGAATTGAGGGGGCAGATCCTGAAACTGTTTTTCACTTTCTTTAAATTTAAAAGATGGGAGGTTTTCCCGACATTTTATTTACCGTATTAATTTTTTTCTCAAGAAGTAACACAGAGAGCTTTGTGAATGATCAGGCATGTATGGATTGTTGAAATGTAAAAATGCATGTGATCATGTGCCCCAATCACACTGTCTGTTTGTATCAAAAGAGCAGTAGACTGAAACCTGAACTGAATCTGATTCCTTCCTCACAGAGCTGTTTTCCTACAGTAGCTCTCTTGTCTTCTGTTGAGTAACTTATGTGTGTGTAAGGTTGAGGGTGACAAGGGTAACCTAATCAGACAAGATTAATTTTTAATTGTACACAGGTTTTAACTTCCAATTGGGTTTAGTGTTTAAGTTCACACTCGCAGACTGCAGCAGTTACAGGACCAGGGCCTCTGTCCTGCATGTCTTTAAAATACTCACTCACTGACAATTCTAAAAAATAAATACGTCAATTTGTTAAGACTTTTCTAAGCTTTTTTGAAATTCACTATGTTCTTAAACAAGCAACAATTTTCAAAATATATTCAATGCTGAGTTGCTTTGCTCAAAGTTATAGAGCTAACAAAAAACAAGGAATGACTTAAATATGAATCTGTAATTGGCCACGGCCATTGGACATGTAATGGGCCTCTCTGTATAAATTGTGGCCCTTTTATGGCTCCAGATTTTGAAAAATATCAGAGTCACCACTGCTCCTCAGGCATCATTATAAAATAAATACTGAAAGAGTAAGAGTCACCTCACAAACATGCAGCCTGCGATTAAGGCTTGTTATTTTGGATTGCTTTGTTTTACATGTTGCAAGCAAAAAAAAAACCTTGTGAGCCATGAAATGGATATTTCCCCTGATACTCAGCCTCTAAAATACAGATCAGTTTACATATCACTGACTATGGAGTCTCTTCTTTCGTTAAAATAGCATCAGTGATGTGTTTCCACCCTAAACTTTCCTTTGGGAACATTAAAAAGAACTTCTTTGGAGGATGTAATAAAAGAGAAACTTCAGTAAACTTACCAGGTAAGCAGGAGAGGCAATGAAGGCCCCCAGTGCCCCAGCCCCTGCCCCTGCCAGCAGACTCCCCCCGTGCAGTGAGGTGATACCAAAAGCTTCACAGTAGGAATAGGAGCCCAGCCTCACACCATTCATCATACCCTGGTAGATCAGGCCGACTGAGAGGCCCTTCTGCAGGCCCCGGAGCCCGTCTGTGCGGCCCACCACCCACAGGGCCTGGAGGGCTCCCCGGTAGTGCCTCTGGTAGGATCCACGTGCACACAGCTCTCCCTGGAGCTGCAGACGGGTCTTCACAACCTCCAGGGGATTGGTGAACACACATGCCGCGCAGCAGGCCAGAGCACCCAGGGCGAAGTCCAGGGGTGGCCAAACAGCTGGAGGGGGCGGCGAGGGGCCAAAGACATCACAGGGGACCGCAGACACCGTGGATGTCATCCTGTGGGGAGGCTGGGCACCAAACACAGATTCTGTGGATGAAGTGTCCAGCAGCTGAGAACTGGTCATCCCTGAGAAATGATACTTTGTCCTTGTTGTTGTCACACTTCCTGCTTGTTTGAGATATCAGGGAACAAGGAGAGTGTGTTGTACTTAGCACAGAACAGTGACGTCAAAAACAAACGCTATCAGCCTTTGTGATGACACATTGAATCTTTGTTCAGCATGTGTATCACATGACACCCAGCCCCTCTGGTGTCCTTCTGCAGTGACTTTCATTAGCTCCCTTGACTGCCAGGCTGTTTAATAGAGGCACCATCTGCAAGGAGAATCAAATAGTGTTGTTTATGTTGTGAATTATAAAGGTTATGTTGACAGAGGCTATAAGGGCAGGGAGTGGTAGTGCAACAAGAGGAACAGGAATGTCCTCTTCGAAGTTTAACTTAACTTCACTACAAGCAGAGATGCGGAAACAAGAGAAAGCCAGTTAGATTTAATATTAAAGTATCATAGAAAGCAGACAATTATTTCTCCTGCAGATACAAACACAGGCGCTCACACATGGGCCTTCTCTTAAATTCATTCAAACCAACGACACAAACCTGAACAGCACCAGCTCCACACACACACACACACACACACACACACACACACACACTCAAACAACACGCTCCTCTCACTTGCCTCATGAAAATTTAGCAAAACAAACTCTCTCTTGTCTTTGGTGACTTCATAAGGAAACTCACAGTGTGCAGTGGTCCTGTGCAGTAGCTCCATTCTTCCCCCTCTCTCCCCCTATCATTGTAAACATGTGTCCTCAGCACATTCATTGTCACAGGCTCCTCCCACTGCCTCGCTGTCAGAGCCAATACCTTCTCAGTGCAGTCTGCCACCTCACCACCTCCCTGAGTCTGCTCAAATCAGACCGCTGAGCTCTGAGCTGCCCCTGCTCTGCTCCTATAGCAGCTCTCTGGGTAAAAGGTTGTTGGTTCGCAGAGGGGGATGGAGAGTCTGAGGGAGAGGAGACTGAGGATAAAAAAAGTGACTGGGGGTGTGGACACAAGGTCAAAAGATTCTGTGGATACTCTCGGAAACAAAATGTTGATTTAGCACATAATAATAATAATTTAGTATATAAATATATGATATAAATATTTGCTATAGAGACATTTAGAGTGTAACCAATTATCTTAGTGAATTGTATATGATATAGTATGTAATAATTATCAACTTCATTCATATAGCACCTTTCAAAGTACAGTTACAAGGTGCTTCACAAGTTAAAAATGAAAAATTGAAGGTAAAGAATTTAAAAGCAATTGGAAGATCACAGAGCAACAGATACAGAAAGGTCAAAATCATTATAATAGTAGAAGATCAGAAATCTGAGAAAGCACACCTATAAAAATGTCTTTAGGAGAGATATAAGAGGATAAGGATAATTTGTAATTGCTCTGTTAAAAATCTGCACTTAACTATGTATAATTACTTTCTATTTTATACTAGGATGATGTTACTTGCAGTTGAGATGACTCATCACAGAATGACCCCTTTCCTTTTTGTGCTGATGTAAGAGCAGCCACTAGAGGCCGCTCTTCCTCAGCCCCAATAATAAACGTGTATTGAATAACCTGCTGAGAAAGTGAATTCCCCATATTTCAAACAGAGGTTACTTTTCTTTGTTTCTTTATATATTGGGACCGATTCAAGTTTTAAATCAAATTATTTCCATGCTATAAATTCCAAAGCATTTATGAGCATTTGGTATATATTTAACTCACATTAAAACTTTTTGTTGTTTATAAAATTAAAAATATCATGGCTTCTCTTTGCCTTCACACACTTCTCATCTGTATTGGCTCCAAAGTTCAGCTTCAGAGCTATTGATTTATGCTCCATTTCCATATCACCTGCTGAAGAACAGGTGATATCAGGGGAAGCTCTTAAAAAAGCTACTTATAGAACTAAAAACAGTAAATACTGATAGACCACAAACACTGCAGCAATATGAAGACTGTGACAGATTGGACATGGAGGCCTTTATTGTTCAACTATCTTTTTAGTACAGTGCCATATCTCTCACACCATGAGCCCGACACACAGTCAAAAACTTTTAATCACTACTGTGCGCGTACGCACATGTACACACACACACACACGCTCACACTGTTTTCAATGTAAACATAGCAGGCTTTAAGAGTGATACAAAAATCAAGGTAGTCATCAACCACTTCTGTCAGTTCTTCCAGAGTTCCTCTCTGTTAAGAGTTCAGAGGAGGGTGACACAGAACAAATAAACAGAAATTTTGTTGTTTGGTTGATCACCGGGGCAACAAAAAATGTCATGTCCCTGTCCTGGCACTCGCAAATACACACACTCGCTCTCAAACACACACACACACACACACACTCAGGATTCTCATTGAACCATATGTTTTATCAAAGTGTAATTAAAGTGTTATTTTGAATGCTTGCAGTAGGCAGAAGGGAGGGTTGTGAATTTCTGAAGTGGAACATCTAACAATGTCCTTTTCAATACTCCTCTCTATAGGAAAAAGGCTGTGTGTCTTCGTTCCCTTGTGTGGTCACAGGTTGAAGCATCCGTCTTCCCAGTCCCGCCTGGAGCTGCATTACCTTTTAGCACGTACAAAGTACAAGGCGTTGGTTTTAGGGTAGTACTTCACATTCTGTTTTTTGTCCATGAGGCCCCCAAAAATGATGAGCTCTCCCCTGCCCTGCACCACTGTGTGGAGGCTGGTCTCTGGTGGCCCTGTGACTGCCGCAGGAGTCCCGTTCCCGTAAACTCTCCAAGACACCACCTTAGCAGATTTGGCCCGGGATACATCCAGAACATACATCTGCATGGGCTTGCAGTTGAGAGACTGGTACAAAGGTTTTCCTACGTTCAGGCTCTGAGGTGGGTGATGACCGAGACGCCGTGCAATAGGTGGGATAGCATGTCCATCAGCTCCAGCAGCCTGTGGAGGGCTGGAGGATGATGAGGGAGGAGTTCCAGGAGGACCTGCTCCTCCAGCTCCACCACTTCCTCCTCCAGTAGAAGCTCCCTGTGTCTGAAAGGAAGATGACGATGATGACGATGGTAAAGATGAGGAAGATTTATTTTTTACTGCCTCCAGACCTCGTCGTAAGGCAGCTGGGGACACTGCTCCTGGGGGAGTGTGTGGGCAGCCTGCAGGAGGTGTATGTAGGCCATTAGTGCTGGGCACCTCAGGGTGGTGGGAGGCAGAGGGGGGAGACTCCCAATCATAGTCTGTGGAGGCAGGCAGGTGAGGGCGAGCGGGAGGAGATGCAGCCTGGGCTGGGCTGGTCCGGGGAGAAGGTGATGATCCGTTTAATAATGGAGGAAGTGGAGGCAGAGGAGGGCTGTCTGGGCCTTGCAAAGGAGATGGCTGCTGGGACGAGGATGGGCTTCCTTCTCTGGCACATCCTCTTGCTGAGGGCCGAGGTCTCAGCGTTCCCCATCGACCATTTACACACGGAGCCTCTTCGACAGCTCCCAGGACAACACCGGCGGCCCCACTCCTAACAGGAGACTGAGAGCGCAGGGAAGGCGGTTCGGGGCCCAGAGGGGCAGGTGTGGCACTTATGGGGGAGGGCCGAGAGTTGAGACTTGGGCTGAGCGGTGCACGGCCAGATGGCGCCTGTGAGAAAACGACCACACACTGGCCCACCTTTAAGAAGATGACAAAGATAATTAAAGACAGGTTGATTGATTTTCAGATTGCACGCACACGGATTGACAGCCAAGACAGACACTTACTCTACAAGCTGGGTGACACCAAAGTTCTGGGGCTCCATGGTCCTCGTTTTCAACCTGCAGCTGCTGCCACCTCCAAGGTGGTGCGTCCATGTGAAGCAGCCAGGCATCTTTGAGAAGCTTTAACACAGACAAAAGGTTTATGTCAAAACTGTAGTCACATTAAAACGAAATTTAGATGTTCTGATAGTAGAATTATATTACAAACTTACGGCATTAGGACCACCACATCCTCCCAAGATGAGCAACGTCTGATCATCAATGACAATCTAATAGGAAAGATTTAGAAAATAGAATTACATTTTAAAATAATAAGATGGGTGGAGTTTTCAATCACAACTTCACCTACTGGCATGTCAGACCAAAGAGGGACCATGAACAAACTGGCAAACTGACAACAAAATAAAATCACAATTGATTTTGAATAGCTTGAATTGTTAAATGAATCCTTACTTGTGATTGTCCTCCTCGTGGATGTGGTAATGGGCCAGATATGGGTGGCTTGGACCAGGACCACTGCTCCAGATCCAAAACCCAGACTTCATTACTCCTGATCAGAACCAACGAAGGACAGAACGCATTGTGAGATGTGACAGCTTAAGTTTTCATTTACTACCAAAGCCCAGTTCAAGTCTAAGTCTTGCTAAAATGTGTAACTGTTTAACAATAAAATAAAAGTGTGTGTGCTGGATGAACAGGCTGTTAACAGCTCTTTCTACTGGAGCTTGACTTAAGAAACACAAACTTCTTTTCAAGATTTATTGTCCAGTGTCAGCTATTGTTCTGTGGGCTCTGTAGATGTTTCTTAGGTGATGTAACTTTATCCCCTCAGTAAAGAATAAAATCACCTGACAACTGAGACGTCATTAACATTTTTACTGTCTTGAATAAGGAGGTAAAAAAACTTTGCATATGTGACACTAGATGCCCCATCGTCTTTGCTGCAGATTGAAAGTGCAAGAAGTTACAGATTCCAACTTTAATTTATGCATTTTAATTTTTGATAATGTATGATTTAAGTAATAAATGTATACATTTGACGAGCTCCTAATGATCCCCCAAACACCACCATGGTGTTTCCAATTACTGAGGAAGAGTGGCCAGCCATGGGTGGAGGTCCATGTGTTGTTACGATGCAGTTCCACCTGATACAGCCAAAGAAATAATAAATCACACAGAGACAGAAAACCCACGATGAAAAATGCTACTTTCCAGAACTGAAATCCACCTCACCAATTCTTTGAAGGAGAGTAGCTGTGGATTTCATCAAAAAACCTTTCTGGTTGGTGCAACGGATATGGGCTGGGGCGAGTCCACCCCCCAAAGAGGACTAACAGTTCTTTGTGCATCACTAGAGTCGCCCCAGCTTTAGGAGACGGATAAGAGCCTGTAAGAGAAAAGAGCAGAGATTGTAAATCCAACCAAAAAAGACCGGACTGAATGAAAACTTTTAGTGGACTGATTTCCTTATGTGAAAATGGCTTAATAGACGTGGCCATCACTAAGACTATATGTCTCACTACACATACAAGTAGCAAAAATATTAAAAATTAAATTACATGAACATTATGATGGCTTAGACTAATTCTCTGTTAGCAGATGCTCTTTCCAGAAGTTACATAGAATTCAGCCTCTACTAACAGTTTCATAAAAAGGTACAAAGCTCCAAAGTTTAAAGAAATGAACTGCACCAGTAAAATATTTCACTACAATCTCATTTTAACGCTGCGTCTTTGTTTTTTATTGCCAAGTCACTGTTGCCATTCAACATCTGAACACTGTATTCACACATAAGGGTCATCCTCCCACAGTTACATAAGCCCCATCTTACTTTCACAGTTGTTATTTATTTTTCCCGTCCGTCTTTAGTGCTTGTGACGGACTCATACCTGAGGCTAAAGGACGGATCCACTCCTTGCTGTTGAGGTCAAGTCTCCATAGATCATTGAAGGCAGCATTGCAGCTACTCTGAGTGCAACCTCCAAACACATACATGGACTGGTTGGAGTCATAATAACATGCACCTGCCAAACACAAAAATCAGCCACAAAATCAACAGCAGACCTATGCCAAAACTGAGCACTTTGACTGGTAAATATCTAGTTCTGTTTGTTTATGCAATCGAATTTGTTTGTGTGCAACCAAGAAAAACCGTGACATACACTTCCAATATAAAAATTGATGGAAGACATTTCCAGATTTGTTGTTTCCAGTAAATTTGCAAAGAGGGATTTTTCACAATTACAAGTCTTGATCAGATTACTGTTAGATTAGATCATCTGAAACAACATTCATATTACAATGCATCATTAGACATACACTGAAGAACTTATATGATCAGTGGGCTTCTAGGTCAGTAAATTTAGCTACAGCCTGGAAAGTTCAATGTTAATCATTTAAAGCTGAAATGTTAATAAATAACATAACTTCTTGTTGCACAGGAAGAAGACAGATTTCAAACACAGGGTTACATTAGCTGAAAATGTAAAAACATTGTTGCCAAAATGCCACCGTATGCATGAAGTACAACAGGCGGTAAAGCAGAATGTACTGACTGTGTGAGAAGCGCTGAGTGATAGGGGTTCCTGGATATGGGTATGTGCGACTTTCCCACTGGATATTTCCCTCCTGGACAGCTCTCAAGAAACCATGATAGCACTGATAAGCAACACCTAGTTCAGAGAAAATACAAGTAAATCACACAAAAAGTTAAATGTCTCCACTTTCAAATTGTTCAAACTGCAGGATAAGCAGATTTGAACGAGTCATTCTTTGTTAAATTTCCAGTGTGTAGGATTAAGTGGCTGTTAGGTTTGCGGACTGCAATGAACTGCATACCCCTCCCCTAACCCAGGTAGTGAAGCGTTCAGATAAGGTAAAAACTCAGTTTCAGTGTTTGTCCATTGTAGGATACTGTAGAAACATGGCAGTGCAACATGCAGACACAAAAGAGAAGGACCTATTCTCTATATAGATAGTCAGGGCTCATTCTATGCTAACAGAAACCTATGTATTCTTTATTTTCAGGTAACAAAATTATAAAAGTTATATTTCAATGCTGCCAATTGATCTTCAGAAACTCTGCACGCTGGTCCTTTAAAGTAATGTTTCACTTCTCTGCTGATGTTGTAACACCCCCTCACACCCACAGCGAAGCTGACCCTTCCACCGTCCCTCTCAGTTTCACACAAGATTATGCAGATGCGAGAGGCATACCTTTAATGAGGCGATACCACTGCTTGCATACAAGCGCAGCAGTCTTGTGTTCTTGGTACGGTGAGAGGAATGAGAGAATATATTCAAGAACTTCCTCTGGCAACTCCAACATTGTTCTCTCCTCTCCTTTGGCACTGTCCATGGTCCCTTCTTGTCGCCAGGAGGACCCCATCTTTGCCTCTGCTTCCTCAGTTAACCCAGCAGGGCCCGCACCGTTGTCCTCTGTATCCATGGCAACAAAGCATCCATCCTCCTCATTGTCTGGGGAGCGGGACATTATTGTCTGTTGAGACATGGGGAGACATTGCTAGTGATGAATGCACTAATGATCCTGGTGCTCAGGAGCATGTTTACAATCAGCCCAAATTTGGCTACACAGACATGACTTTTAAAATGACTTCATTATTCTATTCAGGGTAGTAGACTCACCACATTTCCACCATGTTCATTCTAGGACTTCTGCAAAGCAAATTTATTGAGGAAGAATCCTACAACAACACTGGATGAGAGTTGATCCTACCCTGGAAACCCAATGACACTGCAGAGCTGTGAACAACATAGCATGTATGTGTTCAGCAGACTTGATTGTTACTGCTATTGTTTAAAACGGGTGGTGCCCTTTCTTTAGCCTGAACAGCTGGCCCCTACACACAGCGCGTAGGCTACATCCAACTAGCTGTCGTTAGCCGTCATACAATAAATAAATGGTTGTGCTGCTAATGTTAATTTTCGCCAAAAGATATCTTCATTGGAGAAAAACATCAGGTGTATTACACACCATACTTATAAACGAGGACTGTCTTGTGCCTTTCCACTGACTAACCGGCCTGTGCATGTTGCTAAATCTAACGTTTGATTCTTGGAGCATATGAGCTAGCATCGGCTAACGACGCTAGCTACCTTAACATGAGCACCTAAGCTAGCGTTAGCCAACATCAGTGCCTCCTTCGATAACGGTGAAAAGACACATTATACACATCTTACTTTAAATACTTCTGCTACACACATTGTGGACTACCCTACATCTTAATTGTCTCAATGACACGCCATGCTTTTAAAGCTTAGTTACACCCTGGCAGCTCACGAGCTAGCTGCTATGTTCAGTCCGGAGCACTGCTGATAATCTTAGCTAGCGGTGGCTCCTCCAATGCCACACACACACTTTCCCCGGGATTTCAACCCTGAAACTGAAAAAACCAAGTTAACCCAGTACCGTGGGTTTAGACGTGTTCTTCAGTGGGCGCTGTGTGTTGTCTCTTCTCCTTCCCGGTATCAGCTTTGGAGGTTCCTCTGCAGCCTCCAAACAGTCGCCATCTTCCGCTCAGTGAACAACATCTTCCGCAGCACAGCGACGCTCAGGCAGCCGCGGACGGTCCGTGGCACCAGGGTGGGTCCGGTGGGTCCCCTGCCCCCCGAAACCCTGCGTCCTCAGCCGCGTCACCCAGAGAAAAGCTCACATTCAAAAAACTAATTTAAAGTATTGTAAATGTCAGAGGTGGAGAAAGTATTCAGATCATTACATCTGCACGTAGAGCCACAACATAAAGTCCCTGCCTGTGACCGTGACACTCTAACTTTCCGTTGCAAATAACTGTACTTGGCTCAGTCTCTGGTGTTTTCTTACAACGTATTGCACAATCCTTCCCCTGGTGCTCATAGTATTTTTTTATATTTAATCGTTTCACTTTTTTTCAGTTATACTTGCACAAATACACCACAGCAAATTCCTTGTATGTGTAAACCTGCTTGGCAATAAAACCAGATTCTGTTATATTAAGATAATAAGCTGCAGGTAAGAATTCACTTAATGAAAGAGTGTGTAAATAATGATTAATTGTAGTAAACTATACAGTTATACTCACCGTGCTTCTGAAAACTACATGTTATGAGTGATTGGTGAAATGCATTAATGCTGGTTTTAATATCACAGTTAAGTAATGCATGTTAGTTATTATTTACTGATGACTATTTTGACTCTTGCTGCTGCAATATTACAAATGTCCCGATGGCGGGACTAATAAAGTATGATCTTCTTATCTTATTTCCAGATTAATGAAGTTTAGGTCGAGTCACAAACACGATCTCTAACATAAGTGACAGTTGTGTGTGTTGTAGTTTTTCCGTGTTAACGACATGTGCACGTCACACCGGTTGATTCAAGTGGGGCGGGGGGCGTGACGCCAGATTTAAAGTCGCAGGCGCCCATTGGAGGAGGTGTCCCCAGTGGAGTGCTAAGCTAACAAGCTAACAGGCTAACACGCGGCCTGGGAAACATCTGTGAATCTCCTTCTTCCGCCCTCACCTGGCCACTGAAGCCCGCCGGCTCGAGCTCCCGCGGTCCGGTGCAGACGCCGCTCTCCGTCCCTCGCCCTAGGCGCGGATGGGAACTCGTTTTCAAGAGGTAACCAGCCAGCGGTCCGGTTAATAAAAATGGAGGATGATGAGGTTGCAGAGAGCTGGGAAGAGGCAGCGGACAGCGGGGTGAGAAACACGTACACATGTCGTGCTACACAAACCAGCTGGTAACTTGGGTTCACTTCGACAGTCACTCAGAGATGATCGAAGATACGATGGGTCATTTTTATTATCAGTCAAAGAAAACAGCATCTTTCTCCTGGCTCCAGTCTGCAGGCCTCACCGTCCCATAGCGTCGTGGGACTTAGCCAGCGTTCATGACGTTTTAGATTCTCGATCAAATCATTTGTATTATAATCTGTAGTAAAACCCGAGTGGTGATCACAAAGAAAGCTCGTTTTTTTTTTTACACAATATACTTTTCTTCCACAGTGGACGTAGTGTTTACACCCGCCCATTGCGGAAATGACAGGCTACACTGTGGTGAATCATTACAACATCATTGAGGTGTAGTAAATCTGGTTTAGGGGGACTAATCTGAGAGACCTAGCTGGGTTTTCTTGCATGTGTTTGTCGGTGAAAGTGGGGGTGGACCAATAAATTGTGGTTTCACTTAAAAATTCAATTTATAGCTGGCCCAGGATGATATATATGTTATTTGTATTCTTAAAGTCAGCTAATTTACCATCACACAAGTGAGATTACTATACTTATATTCTATATTAATACATTTTACTTTCATAGCACTTCTCAAATCATGGTTACTAAGTATTTCACAAGTAAAAATGCATCAAATCTCTAAAAGTAATAAAAAACAAAGTTGACTCAATAAAAACTCTTTAAAGTGTGGCAGAAATTTAAGCAGGACCTCCCTGTAGCAAATCCAACAGTAGCACAGATTACAGCACTGACGAGTGATCAAATTCATGTGGTGTGACTTTGAGATCATACTGTATATGAATTACTTCTTCAGTGTATTAGGAAAATATTTAGATTTTAAATGTGTTAACCCCAGCCTTCCATTTAGCTTACAACAGAAATAAACCAAATTAAAGTTTACAGTGTACTTTAAAAAGCCATAGTCTAATTTTGTTATATGGAATATATCCCAACAAAACATTGAGATAGAGGCACAGATGCAACGAAAAACAAATCAGTGTATCAATAAGTGTAATTAGATCTATGTGACGCCACCCATGTGGAATTGCTGAGTGTTCTGTAGATGCATCATCTACTGTGGATCATCCATGTGTCAAGAGATTAAACAGATCCCTCACCATAGAGAGGGATTAATGGGCTATAGTAATTGAGTGTGCTTTCTCAGACGTATTGATCTCGTAAACAGGTTTGCTACACAGAGCGATGAGACAGAAAATGTACTTGTTGAGCAGTAATAAAAAAATTGTAATTTTTTTTTTGTCTTTGTCCTCAGGAAATAGAGAGAAGGCTTGAAGCTAAACTGAAAATAAATCAGGAAGCAAAGTAAGTCAACAGAGCAAAGAAAATGTGTCTGAAATCTTTGAAATATGATGTGAATATATTCATGCAATTTTTTCTCTATTTGTATTCCTCTAACACTTTTTTTTGCCTGTGCAGGAAGTCCAGCTTGGGCTCAAGTGTTTCACTTGTGCAAACTGCAATGGTTATTCAAGATGACTCTCTGCCGGCAGCACCCCCCCCACAAATCAGAATCTTAAAGCGTCCTACAAATAACGGTGCCGTTGCAGCGTCCTCATCCCGTCCCTCCCAGCAGATGAAGTCTTTGGCCCAGAGGGAGGCAGAATATGCAGAAGCCAGGAAAAGGATTTTAGGTAGTGCTTCTTCAGATGAAATGCCTCAGGATAATCCATGCCACGACAGGTAGGAAAACCAACATTTGTCAAAGTTGGGAAGAACATATATTAATATTTGTGGAGAACAAATTAAATTTACTCCAAATGTCTCCTCATTTGACTAGGCCAGCTCGTTTGACTGCGCAGCAACCATCAGAACCAGTTCCTCCACACAATCAAGTGGTCCGCCAGCCCACTGGCCCAGATGGCACCTCAGGCTTTCGACTCTGCAGATAAACTGAAGCTACCTGCTGCAAGGAAACGTCTGTCTCTCTGAGAGGCTGCAAAGGGTGTGGTATGAAGAGCAGAGTGGTGGAACGACATAAAATTTGACAGATGTTACAAATATGAAGACGTAGCATGGATTGTGACGAACTTCTCCACCCTCTCTCTACTCTGCTTACAGGCATGGTCTTTGCCTTTCACCTTGTCTTTTCCCTCTGTGGAACATTGCAAGGGGCTGGCAGAGATCAGCCAAAGATCCGAAACCTCCTATGTTCCACGCTGAACAGGTTTTTGCCTCACATCCCTACACACTGTGATACTTCGATGTACCATGAGGTGCCCTATGATTTTAGGTCTGATCGGCCGGCAGAGTGCCAGGGCATCAGGCATCTGTCTCTTCAGGGATAATAAAGAGAGCTTGTGAATCTATGGGAATTCCCTGGAGACATGAAAATGAACGAGCTGGCCGTGTCACTGGTGGATTGTGGATCATGGCTGGGTGTCCACTGGGAAGCTTGATTCAGTGAAAATTAAGTGCTTCACAGTGCCGAGGGTTTGCTGTGTGTTCAGCACCTTGAGTACGAGTTGACAGAAATTCGTAATGATTCAGCTTTTTGCGTAAAAGTGCTCTGTGCTCAAAAGTGTGTTTCAATACTGTAGTGGCCCAGACCAGCACTTTCCACAATCCACAGGCCTGTCTTTGGCACTGGTGGCTATTAAAGAAATGCCCAGTGGGCTCACAGCCTGTGGCCAAAGATTATACATCAGAAGGACAGAGTGTCACTAAATCTAAGCTTGTTCAAGCAATAATATTCCTGAAATTTTTCCCTAGATTATTACTTTTTGTTTGTTTTTACATATTGACAAATTGCCTGTGCTGTTTTTTTTTTGTTTTAATCAGTTTACATTGTTTGGTTAGTTTGCATTTTTTTCCTGAGTAATAGTAGGATTAAATCAGGACATCCATAGTGTGTAACAGAATAGATGATGTAGCCTGTGTAGGAAACCTCGCTGGTGGTATCATTATTAAAGTCGTCAAATTGGAAAAAGTCAGACCTATCCCTGTATTGAAATCTTAAGTGGTTATGCATCAGTGTCCCTGTTTGTGTTGCCTCACTGATTCAAATTGGTTATAGCCTTTTTTCCTACTCTTTCTACAGATGTTAGATCTTAAAATCAACTGCAATTCATCTGTTTAGCAAAGAAGACTTGAGGCTTATTTTTCACAGGTGGCAGTTTACTGACAAATTGTTATCTTGGCTGACAGTTGTTCAGAAACAAACAACTTAAATACTCAACAAGGAGGAAGATGACATAAACTCCCAATAATCCTCCTTCAATCAGGGTCAGAGAAATGTGTGATTTAAATTATGAAAATTATACAAACATACATCTTTTAATCTGTCTCCTCCAGAATGAATCCATATTCCACTGCCTGGTTTTACTGAATGTTTTTCTGTGACCTGTGTTTTTTGTACACACCAGGGTTTTACAACATTGTCTGCATGTTTGCAACCAATTGAAGAAAAGTTTGCAAACCATGAATTCAATAATGCAATCAAATAATGAGTTATTAAGATGTTCACTGTATGAACTTGCAGTTCATTTTAGAACCTTTTGATACTTTGCCTTAAATAACAGTTACCCTGGATACACTTTTCAATTGTTGGTGCTAGTTAATCTTTCTTTTTATGCACACATGATAAGGTAATTATTCTGTGAAATCCAATGTAATTGAGGTGAAGTTTAAAGCTGCACCAAGCTATAGTTTTAGATTCATACAAAACCACTTTGTCCAAATATTTTCTGGTGAATTCATTGTTTAACATCTTGCTTTTGTGAGCAAATGTGCTATGGATCAAATAAGAAAGTAAAGTTGGCAGAATGTTGGATCTCAGTATTTATGTTATGAGATGACATCCATTGTCCGGATGAGTGACATGCAAGGTTGTTACTGATGTCTATGGATGCCCATAATAACTTTGACCAGGGATCTGGTTCAATTGCTGAAAAACAAGAATTTGTAATAATTTCAAATTGAGAAAGTAAAGAAAATGTTATCCTGTACCTATGCGATTTACCCATGTTGCTTTGTTTCAGTCATTCAGCCACCTGTTGGGTTTGTGGCTGATTTTGATGTCATTAGAATTTCCAAATTTGAAAAAATGCAAATGACATTTCAATACCCTTTAATACACATACTTCAAAAAGAGAACTTGGTGTATGTTTTATGTTTCATTAGACTGGTTCTTTAGCAGAATGTCATATGAACTCAAACCACATGTTATTTCTAAATGATTTATTTTGACACAGGAATAAACTAATTGTGGCAAATATAAATACATTGATTAAAGGATGGTTATTCTCACAACGGCAAGATAATTACAGTTTAGTCATTCAGGTAAATTGTAAACAAAATCATTTACAACCCTGTATTTTTCGTTACTTGTGTTTAGTAATGGCACAATTGATTGTGTCTTCAGTGCCTTTAAAAAAAATTCAAGAATAAGCCATACAAAAGTATGTCAATTGACAACTTTTACATGTTGTAGTCATTGGGTCCTGTGCTACATGTTGATAAACCTTTTTTTAATTTATCAAGATCTTGCAGGCTCGCACACCATTCAAGACCTTTGCAAACTCTACAAAGCTACAAACCTAAAACTAGGATGACCCTGTGAATTTGAAATTGTACTGGTGATATTAAAAAACAAGACAAGATGGTGAATATCTCTTCTTCATTTGAAGGTCCTCAGAACTATACTGATGAACAAATTGCTATCAAGCAGCAGATGTCAAGGATCACCAGCAACTGTTGGCGACCACCAGTGGAAGTTAGGGACACATCATCAGTTGGGAACCTGTTGGAGTTAGGTATGCATCTTTATGTTTGCATTTATTATGTCACTTGAGGAAAAAACCGTCAGCTAAATGATATGTTATGCATTCATTTGGTTATAAACCTGGCTTTGTGGATATCCATATTTCGTTTTTTTACATAAAAAACATGCGCTGCGCCAACCCCGACCAGGGGCGGCGCTGTGGTGGCTTGTCCTGTGGTGCAGCTCCAGCCCCCAGCCGTGTCCATTGAAAGTCGGAAGTTGTTTTCTAGTTAGTGAAACTTTACAAAATGGCAGAAGACAACTCTTATGAGTCCATGCTCTGCGTCAAGCCCGAGGTCCACGTTTACCGGATCCCGCCGCGCGCCTCTAACCGGGGATATCGGTAAGTTGACGTCAGAGGGCGCTTACGTTTGTGACAGACAAGTGTCGGTCAGCGAAGCGAACTTAAACGGAAATACACCCATTATCGGACAGAATCGTTTGGCTGGTGTTTTGTCTCTTTGCTCCCGTTTCCCCGATAAATGTCGTCGACGCTGAAAAGCCCACAAAGTCCGTACACTACACCACGCAGTATTTAGATGGATGCACGTGGTTGTTGTGCAGGTTTGCGGCCAAGAAGTTCCCGCTGTTCTCAACGAAACCCTCCGCTCCATCTGCACACGGAAACCGGACACCTCCACCGACGAACAGCTCACCGGAGACTCGAACTTACGGTCGTGAAAAACGGTCAACACGAGCTGCCTGTGAAAGACGCGAGGGACTTTGTTTATAATAATATGAAAAGTTCTAAATAGCTGAGCTCGTGCAAAACACCACCACAAGGGGGCCCCATGTCGTTTCTGTCCTTCATTTGGTTTAAAGTACATTAGACCTTCGCACTAAGTATCAACACTGACGGTCTGTCTTCATCTTCCAGCCTTGTTTTCTAGAGACGCTCTGTGTTTTACCTTTTGTGTTTATCAAACCAGATCGTATATAAAGATGGACGACATGACAGTTCCCCAAAAAACGAAGCCAAAACGCCACGACCGCCCCTTGGTGGTCGAGTACGGTATAGTTCACAGATCCCTCTTTCTCCATGTCAGTGGATGGAACTGCGAAAAAAACACAAACATTTCAAAACACAGCTGAAACCGAGTGTGTATCACCACTGTGCAGAGTCTGGCACCAAATGACGTCATTGGCACCAGGGCTGGGTGATTAACTTAATTTCAATTCAGATTATTGCTTCCAACGATTTTGGAAACAAAGCAATCCACATAAAACGATAATTATCCTGCGTTCTGTTTTGCCTTATGACGCCCTTGTCAAACTGTCTGCGTGAGTGGCGTGTGACTGCGCTGTGGTTCTGCTGTTTGCCACGGTTCTCTGTTGGTCACACAGGCAACCTATCTGCTGGGCTTCTGCGGTGTGAGGTTTCTGGTATAACGACATTGTTATGGTATTTCGACAAATAAAAATTGGGCTTTATACTCGACTAAATGCCAGGACACTACAGCAGGGTTTCTGCTATGTTCATTATGGACGCCCCTACTTCAGGATCAG
This sequence comes from Paralichthys olivaceus, assembly GCF_024713975.1. Taxonomy (NCBI): domain Eukaryota; kingdom Metazoa; phylum Chordata; class Actinopteri; order Pleuronectiformes; family Paralichthyidae; genus Paralichthys; species Paralichthys olivaceus. Next base: position 13,716,362 of record NC_091094.1, read on the forward strand.
GGCAGACACACATCGTGGACCTGGTATACTAGTACTGTGCCGTATTACCCTGCTGCTGATCTCCCTCCTCACTCCCCCGCTGACCTGCGCTCACTTTACATGTTAACAATGAACACCAACACTAATCATAAATGACTAGTACACATCAGTACTTGAAGTTTACTTTGTGTTTGTGTGAGGAGTGACAGACAACACTCCAAAAGACAGGAGAGAAGTTCTCCATGCAGATTGTGACACAATGTGAAGTTTTAAGAAGAAGCGATGCCGTGCTTATCTTTGAACATAAATATAAATTCAGAAGGTTGTTCTAAAGATCAGTTCTATGTGTGAGTAATTATTTGGTGCCAACTTTGCTTTTATTCATTTGGCCGTAGAACAAAAGCACTAAGTTTCCCTTAATGTCTGATCTTAGTCGTACAAAAACTTTCAATTTCGCTTCCTCCTGCTGTGCAAAGCAGCAGTTCCCCACATGAAAGTTGTGATTGTGTCAGCTGTTCTTGTGATTGACTATTACACAAACCGCTTTCTTATCCAGATGGGTGTTTTCTGTGTTTTTGTAGTGCTGCTGACTGGAAGCTGGATGAACCTGCATGGAGTGGTAGACTGAAAATCACTGCGAAAGGCAAGATGGCTTTCATAAAGTTAGAAGACAAAAACACAGGTACAAAAATGTAAACACATCTGCTTACAAACTACATGTGAGGTTTTCTGCATGCATCTCATTGAGTTCATAATGTATTCATGGTTCACAATCAACTCCTTTATGAAACCCTTTGCTTGACTTATATAAGCTCTTTTCCTTCCAGCCCCAGGTAAATGTCAGTGAGTCTCATGTGAGATTACAGCAGTAAATATCTGGAAAACTCACAGTGAGCATGTGGGTGTGTTGATGACATTTCTAATACACATGACCCTGATCTGCTCATCAGCACTGAATATACATTAGACCTTGTTAGATCATCTTTAGGTTGCACATGAGGGCGATTAAAGGCCCAGTGTGTAAGATTTAGGTGGAAGGGATGTTTCTTATTATAAATTGGATAAAAAATAATCCTGACGTTTTCACTAGTGTGTAGTCATCTAAATTATTGTTTTCTTTACCCTAGAATGAGCCCTTTATATTTACATTGAGTGGGTCGTCTCTATAGCAGCTGCCATATTTTTTACGGATTAATTGAATAGAAAGCTATTCAAAGCCACAAGTGACTGGTAAGATTTTCCCGTAGAAACAAATTATTTATATCAACAAAAAGTGGAAGATTATGTGAAAGCATCTGGCTTTACTCACAATTTCATTAATCCATGGGATAAACCTTCATATTTTAACATCCTCCCACATTTATCACAAACTGTGTGTTTATCCTTCAGGAAGATGACACACAAGCACAGCGGGAAAAAAATGTGTTTGTGTTGTGTGTTTGTCATGACGGCAGATTCTCTATCTTGCTTGTTTAACAGTAACGCTGAAGACAGTGCCATGCATTAGTGACTATGTGATCAAAGTTCCTGTGAAACAGCCTTTTTATTTCATTATTTACCACAGAAAATACCCCTAAGGCACAATTTGTTCTTTGCAGGAGAGCTGTTTGCACAAGCTCCAGTCGACCAGTATCCAGGTTGTGTAGTTGAAGCAGTCACCGACTCCAGCAGGTATTTTGTGATACGGATAGAGGATGGCAATGGTAAGACTTTTTCAACAGGATAATAATTAAATGAGAATGTTTCATATGTAAAATGTCGCAGTATGTAAACTAATTACCCTATTGGTCTTAATGTATGACGACCCTGATTATAGATGATATTATACAGCTCATATTTTGTAAATCTTTTTTAAATAGGAAATATTAAGTATATCAAATAAAGCAGGTAGCTGTACTGTGCTTGTTGTCTCTTAAATTGAATATCACATGTACGTAAACAACAGAATGAAAAACAAGCCTGTAAATACGACAAACTCTTGTCAGACTTTCTAAGAATATTTTTCCACATCCAGATATCACAATCTTTGATTGTATGGTTGCTGTTAAATAGTTCATTAATGTGGCCCTAAATGATTAAAATAATTTCCATCATTGATCACCATCATGGTGACATACAAATTGTTAAACTTGGCCTGGTTCTCCATTTCTCCAACTGTCTCATGTTGGAGTTGGAAAGTGTCACATAAAAAGTATATGTTAGTATACGTCTATTGTGTAACTATCATACGAACATATTTGTTTATGTGATGTAAAGTTAGTTTGCATCACCTAAAGTTTACTTTTTTGTCTTTACAATTACTTTGATTGAAGGACGTCATGCTTTTATTGGTCTGGGCTTTGCTGATCGTGGAGACTCATTTGACTTCAATGTTGCTTTACAAGACCATTTTAAGTAAGTTACTGCCTGTTGCATGTGTTTTTTTGCACCTAATGTGTATTTACACGTACGACCTATGACTGATCAAGTCTATTTGACCAGCTTAATTTTTCTAGACTCATCTTTGTACTACTGTTTTTGTCTAAATGTGTATTTAATTTCTAACATTTAACCTTGTGTGAGTGGATATTATTATTTTTTATTTAAAAATGAAAATACATTTACAGTATTTGTGAAACTATGTCAATAGCAAGCAACGTGACAATATTTTAAAACTCTCTAGTACGATTGTTAAAATGTTTAACCATTGATCTACAATTTGTTGTCTTCACCATCCCCATTGCATTCTGAAGTACCAACTTAAAGTTTAACTTGACCAAAAGATATTTCCAGTAATAACTGCTATGCTTCCAAACCCCATTTCTAAAGATGGGTGAAGCAAGAGGGTGAGCTCGCAAAACTGGAAGCTTCTGAGAGCGCAGCACCTAAGCTGGACCTGAGCTTCAAAGAGGGACAGACAATCAAGATCAGCATTGGGGTGAGCATGTTACCCAGACGTCACAGATCGAAGGAGATGACACCAATGACAACAATATTGAACAAATAAATTATGATTTGAAGTTTTAGAAACGGTTGTAACTCTGTCTACCACAGAACATTAAGAAAAAGGATGCAGGTGGTGTCAAACCTAGGCAAATGGTTGGGGGCCTGCTCCCACCTCCACCAGGCGCAAAGGCTGGAAGCACCATGCAACCTCCTGGAGGACAGCAGACAGTCCCAGCTGTTGAGACTAACACTGGTGATCACCCTGCTCTTCTATTAGATACATTTTTAAAAAATCATTACAGGATGTAAACATCATTCATACTCTACATTATTGTTTTTTCCTCAAATATAGCCTCTCTATTAGACTTTGGTTCCCCCATCCCTGCAGCCCAGCCCAGCTCGGACGGTTGGGGGGATTTCACATCTGCAGGTTCCAAGTAAGTTTTTCAGCATCTTTTTCTTATGTAGTAATACATCCCAGCCATTTGCTCAACATGTATCACTTTTACGTGACTGTTTTTGAGATATTCCTCACTCATTATCACTCTCATCTTCCACCACCTCTCCTCCACAGCTCCAGTAAAGATGCTGTCCAGTCAGGATGGGTGCAGTTTAGTTGAGTTGTGAGAAAACGTGCACGCACTCAGGTTACATACATTCCATGTGCAGGACCATTGTGGCAAAAAGAAAAGAAACTAAGAGAGAGGAACTGTTAGTAAAACTTGACCGGCTCTGTCACTGCACTTGTTCTGTAAAGAGTCTGTTTATGTCGACCATAGCCCGCTGACCAACACATTCTGAAGGAACAAACAGCAAAATGTACTGAATTTTTACAATCCTGCTATTTTTGTCACACTCTGCTATGCAGTGAGGTTTGTCTTTGGATTTTTAGTAGTCTGGTGACCTCTAAACTGTCATTGTTAGGGGCCTCTGCTCTCTCAGAAAAGTGAGCGTCCTGTGGTTGAAAGGCAGGGTGGTCTCATTATACTAACAGGTGTGTGTCCAGTGCCTTAAATCAAATGCTCCTTTATTTTATTCCTACTTTCTCGTCAATCTGTCAAAAACCAGACTTGAATCCTATCCCTCTATTTTTCTTCTGCTGTCACACAGTTATCTCATTACACCAGCACAGCTCATCTCAAAATGATCTTAACATAATGGAAAAACACAATGATTTACATATGTTTTGTTTAGCTTTATGTGTCTGTGTTTGTGTTAGTGATCTTACATTGATGTTTAATAAGTTAGGGCCCGAGCACAGAATGGTGCACATTAGATGGCCCAAACATGCTCGCTGTGCGAACAATTATATATTTTAGGGGTCTAAAGTTATTTGGCATGGCAAAATGTCTCAATTGCGCAGTTTAAAAATCAAAGCCCCCTGCTTTAACTTCGCCCTAGATGTATGAAATTCAGGAGATATCTCTCTCAGGCAGAATCCTCCTGGAGCTGTATGCTATACCCAACAGGAAATTCTCCATTTTGAATTTATTGGTCAAATTTCTTTTGCCATTTATACACCTTGTACTTTGATGAATTCACATAGGGAATTAATTTATTCTTCTTCAATTGTGTCGGTCTAATCTTAATACACTGATTGTAATAAATTGCAAACTTTTTTAGTTTCCGGCAATTGCGTGGCGTGAAATTTTGGTGTTTTTTGATTAAAAAAGATGTCCAGTCGCCCACGTACACTCACTACGTACCATTACCTGGATTGCTGACAATCTTCAGTCCTTCAACAATATTTCAACTCCTGAAGAATGTGGAGATGCTTGCTGTCAAAGAGGAAAGAAGCTGGAGATGGTGCCAGGCTTTTTGTACAGGCCACTTTTCAAAGAGGAGGCAATACATTTCTGACTGTTTTATGAGAAAGGAAACCAATAGCAACTCTGGACAAGGCCACTTCTAACGCAACTCCCTGAAAATGGCCTTGTCTTGCAAGATCTTTGATTATTTGTGGGTTGACAGTTAATTTAATGTCTTTGACCTCGGCCCATATTTTCAGTTTTTCCACGTTTTAAAGAACATGTCACAATAAGAAATTCAACCAAGCTGTGGTATAATAATAATATTCTCTTTCAATGAGATAGATGACTATGAGAGCAGAGACTAATACAGAGTTCACAAATAGTTAAGAAATGAAATATGAAAATGCCCATGTGTCAAATTATAGTGCGAGTGCTGCTCACACATCTGATAGGCTTGTGCAAATTATGTATGTATAGTTATAATGTTAAAAAATGGACACAGTAGTACATTAAACATCAATAAACTGCTTATAACCACTCTTAGTATAGCACTACCAGGTTTATTTATACTGAGTGAGCATTGGTAAACTGTCAAATGCTAAATACTTAAGGTAGCTGTGCTTGCTAGCTATATATCTATTAAAATAAAACAACTACTAGCAACGATACTTATTTAACCCAACACTACAAAAAACTATACAATAATTCTTAACAAAAACAAACTTTAAGAACAATGATACTAATAATAGAATAGTAACATGCTTCCACTGTCACATATGATTAGTCTACAAATGCTCTGCGTGCAGAACAGGGAAGGCTTTCGTACTTTGTCTAGGTGGGGATGGGTATTGTCACTGATTTCCCAAATCGATTCGATTCCGGTTCACAAGGTCCAGATTCAATTCAATATCAATTCAGTTAAGGATATTTCCTTGTAATACAAGTTTTTCTTGGATATGAAAGAACTAAATGTTTAAATTGTAACTTTGTGCAATATTAAAAATATTAAGGTAGGCCTGTCACGATGACAAATTTTGTTGGATGATATATTGTCCCAGAAATTACTGCGATAAATGAAACCATTTCACACCACTGATATAATAATATAATAGCATATTAATAACCCTTTCAAAGAGCAATGAACTTTAAAATCTTGAGAATATCAGTCTGACATTTGAATTAGAAATAAAAAATATTAAAACATTTTAAATAAATAAAACATAAGCAAAAAAAACACACACACAACCAAAACAATAAATGAAATCACCCCCAACCAACAGCACCTGAATGCAGCACCAAAAACGAAACTTATTTTTCGCCTGGTGACGGGTGTGAGAGAACTCCGCCTCGCTCCAGGAGAGGAGATGATCGGATCATTTAAATGAGGATCAATTTTAATCAGAGAATATTTCCAAATCCAGCTCTATGTTCAAACAGCAATTCAGAAATCAGGAAATTCTGACAGGGCGAATGCAATTCACTGTTAAATACCAATTCTTTTCTTACCCATCACTATAAAACATTTTTCTTATACCATCTGCTCCCCCTTCTTTCCTTTGTCTTGTGATTATGGTGCAGGTCTACTTACTATATTGTTAGTATCTTTGTCTCTTCTGCCCTTTCAGTTGTCACTCTTGAAATGTTATACACCGTCTCGTTCTCCATTTACAAAGCAGAGGTTTTGTAAATTATGAGTAGAATCTATTATATCACATACATGTGCTGATCTATCCAAGAGCAATGGCCCTTTAATACTCCTTGCACCTTTAATGTTCTTAAACCCTCTTTAGAAATACAATTTTTCGTCACTGTGTTGGGATAGAGTCATGATTGCCATTTTGTCTGGGATTCATTTGAAAATGTTTATCTGTTCATGTTTGTTTTTGTCTACACCCTCTATGTCTTTTCCTTGTTTGTTTTTTTTAAATGTGCCTTTTACCAAATTAAATTTTCCTGAATCTGAAAAATTTGCAATAAGAATTTGATCAAGTGCCTTTCTGAAAAAGACCTAAAACATGTTTTGTTTTCTTGTAAATAAACAATGTATTTCATTGGCTCTTTGTGAGTGTAAATCAATGAAATAACCAGTGTCTGCCTGTGGAATTATGGAGAGAATTTAATCTGAAATTGTTTGTTCTCTGAAACTCGTGTCAGAGTTCTTCACATTTGCGAGTTTAAAGGTTAACACTGCATCAAATAATAAAAGTGTTGATAATATAGAACATGAAGTCACCTTTGAATCATGTTAATCTAAAGAATGTTAAAAGATAAATATGTTCAGTTTGATATCTTTTATTTTAGACTGTCAATTGTTCCATGGTCTACAGTTGTAAAATATTCAAATCATTTCAGTCACTTCATTTTCCCTCGAGAGAAATTGTGTCATTGTGAATGGATTCATATAGAGACTATATGCAATTGCCACCTGATGCCTGTATGAATATACAGTTATTTTCTGAAGTGTTTCAACATTATTTCATTTATATGTATTTGCAGAGGTAAAAGTATAAGTACAGATACTTGTGTAAAAAAGGACTGGTAAAAGTAGAAGTACAGGCTCTGAAATGTACTTAAGTACAAAAGTAAAAATTAATGTTTTACTTCAATGATACATGATAACTCTTAAGATAAATTAAAAAAGTTGTAGGCAAACAAAACAGGATAGTTTTCCTCTTTTAAAAACCTGCACAGAGCTGGTACAGAGAAAATAATCCCTGTACACAGTCTAGTTTTGCTGCAAAATGTCAGACAGAATAATAAAGACTGAACTGAGTCCTGCATAAGCACCTGGATCATTTTTGCAAGGAATAAGTGGATGGAGAATGTGCTGGCCTTCATTAAGTCCCTGCCCTTTGTACACACCCCCTGTTGCTACTACCGATTGGATGGTTTAGTGAGGTCCTCGGATCGACCCAGCTGGAGTCGGTCACGGCCCTGGCGGAGCGTCAAGAAGACGATCAAACTTGACTATCTAGAACATGGAGAGAATGATAAACTCTTGTGTGAGAGAGTGGTCCCAAGATGTCTGAGCAACATCGGACATGACATCCTTGAGCTGCCTATCTCAAGTCTTGTAGAGGAACAGGACGGAAAAGGACACCAAAAGAAGCCACTTACCATGCTGACATTGTGGGCCACATTCAACAGGGAAGAGGAGGTTTGGGCCTAGGTCAGATTAGACCCCTGTGGAACAAGGCAACTCCTTCAGAGAAGCGAAAATTGGTAGTCCTGGAAATCCGGCATCAGGACGAGGCAGCAAGATGTCCAAAGGCGGTCACTCAAGCAAAACGGGCTGTGAATGGAATGGGGAGCATAGAGAAAAGGAAGATCAGCTGGAAGGACCTGTGAGAAATGGAAGCAAGCAGGATTAGCTTCCTGCTTAGAGTAACCTATGACGTCCTTCCCTCACCCAAAAAAAAAACCTGAGGCACATCCTCACTGGTTGTAAAATAAGTCTCTTCCGAGGTAGGTATACGTGGAGACACAACCATTTTAAAACATGATGGCTGATTAATTAAAGGTACAGTGTGTAGAATTGTGTGATATCTAGTGTTGAAATTTCATGTTGCAGCTGAACACCACTCACCTCACCCTCTCCTTCCAAACATGAAAAAGAACCTGTGGTAGCTTCAGTTGTCATAAAAACTCAAAAGGTGTTTAGTTTGTCCAGTCTGGACTAATGTAACAAACATGACGGCCTCCGTAGAGAGGGTCCCCTCCATGTAAATTAAGTATTTAAATATAAAGTATTTAAATATAAAGGGCCTTTTCTGGGGTAAAGAAAACTACAATTCATACAATTTAGATGAAACGAACTAGTGAAGACATCGTGATGATTAAATATCTGCCAATAGATCCCATTCACCTAAACACTGGACCTTTCAAGAAGAAACTAAACTTGCAACTGTGCATTAGTTTCTGTGAAATAGATACTGAGAGAAACTGATTAGATATTGAATCTTTTAAAATGTTCTAACGACTATGGGAGGAAACCAGAGCACATGGAGAAAACCCACAACAAAACTTTAGTCACAATGGAGTAAATACTGAAAGCTCATTTTAATTCACTTTCTAAGTGCGAGGGAAACCAGAGAACCTGGAGAAAACCCCCAAAAAAATGTATAAAGAAAAAGCTAATTATAATTAGCGGAACAGGTGATTGGGAGAGAGACAAGTAGATCAAAAAGGTCTAGTACAGTAACATAGCAGTATGACAAGTTTTCGTCTTTTCATCTTCTTCTACTTTTTCCTTGTTCAGTCTTTTGGCAGGTGGCAACGAACATCATGGTGCATCCACTGACTTAGTGCACTGTTCCACCTTTTATTTTTTTCTCTTGAACATGGAAAAGATCTTTGAAAAAGAGGAGAAGAGGCCACGCTTTTTGCAAAGGCATCTTTTCACAGAGGAGAGAATTGATTCCTGAAGTTCTGGCTCCCTTAAAAGAAGGGCAAACAGCATGTTCTGAGGTTTCCACTTCTTACACAACTCCTTGAAAATGTCTTTGTCAAGGTCATTGAACATTTGTGGATTAACAGTTAAGTTGTCTTTGACCTCCGCCCATATTCCCTCCAGCAGTTGATGACTTATGTTCTTTATGTCAACCCTACTCATCCTGGCATTATCATAGATTTTTGTGATGAGCTGGTCCACGAGAACACTGACATATATTTTATATCTTTCTGCTGCCAACATCTTTACATTCTCTGATGATATTGACTGATTTGGAGAGTTCTTCCCCCCACTGCTGACCAATGATGGTGTTGACTGATTCGATGAGTTCTTCCCCCCGCTGCTGACCAAGGATGGTGTTGACTGATTCTTTGTTTTCTCCTCATTGCTGGTGATCTCTGATGATATTGACTGCCTCGGTGTGTCCTCCTCAATGCTGCTGATCTCTGATGATGTTGACTGATTCTTTGTTTTCTCCTTATTGCTGGTGATCTCTGATGATATTGACTGCCTCGGTGTGTCCTCCTCAATGCTGCTGATCTCTGATGATGTTTCCATTGAGTCAATGGCATTTAAAGCCTCTGTCACCCTGTCTGTGTGGCTGTTAACCTGGTTATTCACCCACCAGCTTATCAAGGACAGGAAACAAAACACTCTGGTCTGTATGTCTTCATACATGCCCTTATTTGCCTTAGGAACAGCCACTGGACTTGAACTGAGTTCTGCATTCTTTCCAGGTATGATGTGCACATAGATGAGATCAGAAAGCTGTTTTGTGAATGCAAGAACCTTTTCAGATGTAGGCTTTTTCAGTGTTTGGAAAGCATAACTTTCATTTCCACCTCCCTGCTTGTCCTGCTTCAGAAGCACAGCATCAATACTATCTATCAGTGAGGTTATTGCCAGCCCGCTTTTGAATTCAGTCTCCTTCTTGAATTTCTTTGCGATCTGTGTCAGTATTTGGAGCATCCCTGCTGATGCAAAAGTCTTTATGAAAAGCCTATTGATTGTCCGCATTCCTTTACAGATTGAGGAGCTTGGCTCTTGAGATTCCCTCCCCTTTTTGCTTTCCTTAAGGATTGACTCAATAATTTCATCTAAAGCCTCATATATCTCTGGAGAAATCAAAGCATTGAGCTTAAGACTCTCATTGAACTCATTAAAGAACGTTGTGATATCAGTCAAACTATTGTTGATTGTTTCCTGGATAATCCTCTTTACACTTTCTACACTACTGGTTGGTGAACCCTCTGAGGAAATTCCCAACTTGGAACTGATTTGTGACGATTGGGAGCTTGAAGAGGTCCTAGCCATCTGAACAGAATGGTCTGTAGTGCTCTGCTCTTCTGAGGAAATGGAATGACTTTGCCTGTGAGATTGACTCTTGAACAAGCGTTTGATCTCTTTGTCTGCCTTTAACGCCTTGCAGGCATAACAGATCATCTTCTGGAGTTTACTGGGATTAATGGTGCGGGATGGTATCCCAGAGCTCACAGAGGTTGAACTTGCAGACAAGATGGAGTTGACAGTCTTTGTCACCTCCTCTACAATCAGCTCTGTGAGTTGATCCAAACTCCTAGAACGTTTTGTGTTGCCTGGTGAAAAAGCGTTATTGACAGTGTCGCCCAGAATGGACCGAACCCTTTCCTGAGACACAGGTACGTGGGTACTTCGCTTCGAAATGGCATTGGAAACGGTCATCATTAAGTTCAGCAGGAGATCTGCCAACAGTATTGTTGTAGCTTCATCCGGTTTGCTTGACTTCAACAGCCGCCACTGCTCCGCAGTGATCTTCATAAAAAAGGAATTGAAGTATGGGCGGACAGTCTCAGCATTTATGGCTGATTGGTTACCAGATTGGAGAGTCAGTGTCTGAGTTGTCTCCATTGCAGCTGTTGTATCAATATGTGTATGCCAAAAATGGTTTTCTTTGGGCTGTTCACACTGAGTTTTCCAAAGTGTCTTGTGAAGAATCTTTTGTTTTTGCCAAATGGCTGGTTTATAAAGACTGATTCTTCACTTCCTTTTTGTTTTTGACTAAAGGATGATTTAAAAGGATTAAAGCATTATAGGTAATTAAGGCAAAGAAATCAAAGAGAGGAGGTTAAAGGAATTGAATGATCAAAGGAAACTGCAAATGAGAAGCAGCCCCACCCCTCAACTGTGCCTGTAATATAGGCAGATGAAAGGTAATCACTCATTGAACTTAGCCTGGTATTAGGCTTTGGTTTCACAGACAATATCTGTGCTTGCTCCATCCACTCGGATCAACCTGGTATTGCAGTACCTCAAGGAAATGTGCAACAACTCAGTAGATGGTGGTAATGCACCTTGATGTTGGTTGCCACTCGCTAATAAACCAAACAAAGAAGAAGAAAGAAGAACTATATCTATTCCTAAAAGTTTTACTTGATACAAACACATAATTACTATCATATTACAGGAATTATATGTGATGTAAAAGATCACTTATTTTTAAACAGTGAAAGAAATGGAGCAAACCCTGCAAGGTAGTTCAGGCAGCCAACTCGAGCTGTGCTGCTCACATCATGTGACATACCTCATTCTCCATAATCATCTATTATACACACCCACCTTATTAGGCGGCCTATTTAAGCAACCCCTTTGCTTGCAATGCTGCTGCAGTATTACTACCAGTTGCTTCAGCCCCTCCACCACCCCAGCATCCACATGTACTACAGCAATATCAATGTAGCAGTGGGGCAAGCAAAGGGAGTAATGGGAACATTTTCTCTGCTTAAATAGACAGCTGGTTGTGTATTATAGATGATTGTGGAGAATGAAGTATGTCACATGATGTATGTGTAGCCCATAGACTGTATATAAAGAGTGTGTGGCACTATGCTAGGGTTATGGCACCCTGATTGCTGGGCGGCATCGGTCTGCTGCTTATAACCGGGTGAGTGGCCACACCACGCCCCTTCCTTCCACTCTGTGCTCCCTCTCGGGTGGTGGCTGGCGTGGCGTGTTATACCTCGGGGCGCAGGTGTGCATGTGTGTGGATGAATGTGTTTTAATAAGTGACCATTGTTGTTTCTTTTTGGCTATCAGTTTACATTTTATGTACTCATGGCATGATTTTAACTTTTCTTTTTGTGTTAGACAGGTGCTGTAGGCCCCAGGCGGCAGCCCAACTCCCTTTTTGAGTTGGTGTGCAGTGTTACAGGTGGTTAGTTTGTGGTCCTCTCCTTCTTTTGCTTCCCTGCTGCTGTGGTAAGCCCCAGCCCTGTCCTTCCTCCCTTTTGATCCCTATGCCTGAGTGCCATTTTATCCTTTCCTGCCTGGTATCCTGGTGAAACTCCCCCCAGGTGGCATTGTTGCAACCAACCACAACCCAGTCTGCCACATTCTGGCGATGTTGGCACGATTTCCACGTTTAAAAGGCAGAGACGTGTTCTTTTTTTTTTCTCTTTGCCTTTTTGTTGTATTGCCTTTTTTTTTCATTACTAGTCATTAATGTTCTGTGGTTGTGTTTTGTTTGTGTAATGGTAGAGCCAAAACAGCAGTATTTATTCCAGAGATCCACCCAACTTTCTGGATAATTTTGTGAGGCTTTGGTGTCGCTTCCCCTCGGTCAGTATGGAGGAGGAGGTGCAGCAGCTCAGGGACCTAGTGTTGTAGCTTAAGACGGATAATGAAAGGCTTCTTCGGGAGCGGGTAAACTAATTACCCTATTGGTCTTAATGTATGACGACCCTGATTATAGATGATATTACACAGCTCATATTTTGTAAATCTTTTTTAAATAGGAAATATTAAGTATATCAAATAAAGCAGGTAGCTGTACTGTGCTTGTTGTCTCTTAAATTGAATATCACATGTACGTAAACAACAGAATGAAAAACAAGCCTGCAAATACGACAAACTCTTGTCAGACTTTCTAAGAATATTTTTCCACATCCAGATATCACAATCTTTGATTGTATGGTTGCTGTTAAATAGTTCATTAATGTGGCCCTAAATGATTAAAATAATTTCCATCATTGATCACCATCATGGTGACATACAAATTGTTAAACTTGGCCTGGTTCTCCATTTCTCCAACTGTCTCATGTTGGAGTTGGAAAGTGTCACATAAAAAGTATATGTTAGTATACGTCTATTGTGTAACTATCATACGAACATATTTGTTTATGTGATGTAAAGTTAGTTTGCATCACCTAAAGTTTACTTTTTTGTCTTTACAATTACTTTGATTGAAGGACGTCATGCTTTTATTGGTCTGGGCTTTGCTGATCGTGGAGACTCATTTGACTTCAATGTTGCTTTACAAGACCATTTTAAGGAAGTTACTGCCTGTTGCATGTGTTTTTTTGTACCTAATGTGTATTTACACGTACGACCTATGACTGATCAAGTCTATTTGACCAGCTTAATTTTTCTAGACTCATCTTTGTACTACTGTTTTTGTCTAAATGTGTATTTAATTTCTAACATTTAACCTTGTGTGAGTGGATATAATGCAAGGTTGCATAGCATGCATACTGAATGTTAATTGTATTCTTTAATTATATTCAATAAAAGTGACATAATGACTGCTGTTTGTTGAGTTATGTAATAATTTACTTTAAAACAGAGACACTATATTTATTTTTCATTTAAAAATGAAAATACATTTACAGTATTTGTGAAACTATGTCAATAGCAAGCAACATGACAATATTTTAAAACTCTCTAGTACGATTGTTAAAATGTTTAACCATTGATCTACAATTTGTTGTCTTCACCATCCCCATTGCATTCTGAAGTACCAACTTAAAGTTTAACTTGACCAAAAGATATTTCCAGTAATAACTGCTATGCTTCCAAACCCCATTTCTAAAGATGGGTGAAGCAAGAGGGTGAGCTCGCAAAACTGGAAGCTTCTGAGAGCGCAGCACCTAAGCTGGACCTGAGCTTCAAAGAGGGACAGACAATCAAGATCAGCATTGGGGTGAGCATGTTACCCAGACGTCACAGATCGAAGGAAATGACACCAATGACAACAATATTGAACAAATAAATTATGATTTGAAGTTTTAGAAACGGTTGTAACTCTGTCTACCACAGAACATTAAGAAGAAGGATGCAGGTGGTGTCAAACCTAGGCAAGACTGAACTGAACTGCGGTCCTGCATGAGCACCTGGATCATTTGCAGGGAATAAGTGGATGGGGAATGTGCTGGCCTTCATTAAGTCCCTGCCCTTTGTACACACCCCCTGTCGCTACTACCGATTGGATGGTTTAGTGAGGTCCTCGGATCGACCCCGCTGGAGTCGGTCACGGCCCTGGCGGAGCGTCGAGAAGACGATCAAACTTGACTATCTTCAGAGAAGCGAAAATTGGTAGTCCTGGAAATCCAGCATCAGGACGAGGCAGCAAGATGTCCAAAGGCGGTCACTCAAGCAAAACAGGGGCTGTGAATGGAATGGGGAGCATAGAGAAAAGGAAGATCAGCTGGAAGGACCTGTGAGAAATGGAAGCAAGCAGGATTAGCTTCCTGCTTAGAGTAACCTATGACGTCCTTCCCTCACCCAAAAAAAAAACCTGAGGCACATCCTCACTGGTTGTAAAATAAGTCTCTTCCGAGGTAGGTATACGTGGAGACACAACCATTTTAAAACATGATGGCTGATTAATTAAAGGTACAGTGTGTAGAATTGTATGATATCTAGTGTTGAAATTTCATGTTGCAGCTGAACACCACTCACCTCACCCTCTCCTTCCAAACATGAAAAAGAACCAGTGGTAGCTTCAGTTGTCATAAAAACTCAAAAGGTGTTTAGTTTGTCCAGTCTGGACTAATGTAACAAACATGACGGCCTCCGTAGAGAGGGTCCCCTCCATGTAAATTAAGTATTTAAATATAAAGTATTTAAATATAAAGGGCCTTTTCTGGGGTAAAGAAAACTACAATTCATACAATTTAGATGAAACGAACTAGTGAAGACATCGTGATGATTAAATATCTGCCAATAGATCCCATTCATCTAAACACTGGACCTTTAAATGAAGAAACTAAACTTGCAACTGTGCATTAGTTTCTGTGAAATAGATACTGAGAGAAACTGATTAGATATTGAATCTTTT
Organism: Paralichthys olivaceus; assembly: GCF_024713975.1. Taxonomy (NCBI): domain Eukaryota; kingdom Metazoa; phylum Chordata; class Actinopteri; order Pleuronectiformes; family Paralichthyidae; genus Paralichthys; species Paralichthys olivaceus. The sequence continues at coordinate 13,731,558 of NC_091094.1, forward strand.
AAAATGTTCTAACGACTATGGGAGGAAACCAGAGCACATGGAGAAAACCCACAACAAAACTTTAGTCACAATGGAGTAAATACTGAAAGCTCATTTTAATTCACTTTCTAAGTGCGAGGGAAACCAGAGAACCTGGAGAAAACCCCCAAAAAAATGTATAAAGAAAAAGCTAATTATAATTAGCGGAACAGGTGATTGGGAGAGAGACAAGTAGATCAAAAAGGTCTAGTACAGTAACATAGCAGTATGACAAGTTTTCGTCTTTTCATCTTCTTCTACTTTTTCCTTGTTCAGTCTTTTGGCAGGTGGCAATGAACATCATCGTCCGAAACCTGGTAATCACCTCTGCCCTCCGACCCTGACCAAGTCTTCTGCCTGTTGCTTATGTATTGCCTGCCACCTGATCTGCTGAGAGCTGTGAATAAAGACTGTTACCAACTGTCCATGCTTGTTGCATTTGCTGCATTTGGGTTCAAACCATACCCGTTACAGGTGCACTGTTCCACCTTTTATTTTTTTCTCTTGAATATGGAAAAGATGTTTGCAAAAGAGGAGAGGAAGCCACGCTTTTTGCAAAGGCATTTTTTCAAAGAGGAGAGAATTGATTCCTTAAGTTCTGGATCCCTTAAAAGAAGGGCAAACAGCATGTTCTGAGGTTTCCACTTCTTACACAACTCCTTGAAAATGTCTTTGTCAAGGTCTTTGATCATTCGTGGATTAACAGTTAAGTTAATGTCTTTGACCTCCGCCCATATTCCCTCCAGCAGTTGATGACTTGTGTTCTTTATGTCGACACCGGTCCTACTCAACTTGGCATTATCATAGATTTTTGTGATGAGCTGGTCCACAAGAACACTGACATACATTTTATGTCTTTCTGCTGCCAACAACTTCTCTGGTGATATTGACTGATTTGGTGAGTTCTTCCCCCCACTGTTGACCAATGATGGTGTTGACTGATTCGATGAGTTCTTCCCCCCGCTGCTGACCAAGGATGGTGTTGACTGATTCGATGAGTTCTTCCCCCCGCTGCTGACCAATGATGGTGTTGACTGATTCGATGAGTTCTTCCCCCCACTGCAGACCAATGATGGAGTTGACTGATTCGATGAGTTCTTCTCCCCGCTGCAGGCCAATAATGGTGTTGACTGATTCGATGAGTTCTTCTCCCCGCTGCAGACCAATGATGGTGTTGACTGATTCTTTGTTTTCTCCTCATTGCTGGTGATCTCTGATGATATTGACTGCCTCTGTGTGTCCTCCTCAATGCTGCTGATCTCTGATGATGTTGACTGATTCTTTGTTTTCTCCTCATTGCTGGTGATCTCTGATGATATTGACTGCCTCGGTGTGTCCTCCTCAATGCTGCTGATCTCTGATGATGTTGACTGATTCTTTGTTTTCTCCTCATTGCTGGTGATCTCTGATGATATTGACTGCCTCGGTGTGTCCTCCTCAATGCTGCTGATCTCTGATGATGTTGACTGATTCTTTGTTTTCTCCTCATTGCTGGTGATCTCTGATGATATTGACTGCCTCGGTGTGTCCTCCTCAATGCTGCTGATCTCTGATGATGTTTCTATTGAGTCAATGGCATTTAAAGCCTCTGTCACCCTGTCTGTGTGGCTGTTAACCTGGTTATTCAGCCACCAGCTTATCAAGGACAGGAAACAAAACACTCTGGTCTGTATGTCTGCATACATGCCCTTATTTGCCTTAGGAACAGCCACTGGACTTGAACTGAGTTCTGCATTCTTTCCAGGTATGATGTGCACATAGATGAGATCAGAAAGCTGTTTTGTGAATGCAAGAACCTTTTCAGATGTAGGCTTTTTCAGTGTTTGGAAAGCATAACTTTCATTTCCACCTCCCTGCTTGTCCTGCTTCAGAAGCACAGCATCAATACTATCTATCAGTGAGGTTATTGCCAGCCCGCTTTTGAATTCAGTCTCCTTCCTGAATTTCTTTGCGACCTGTGTCAGTATTTGGAGCGTCCCTGCTGATGCAAAAGTCTTTATGAAAAGCCTATTGATTGTCCGCATTCCTTTACAGATTGAGGAGCTTGGCTCTTGAGATTCCCTCCCCTTTTTGCTTTCCTTAAGGATTGACTCAATAATTTCATCTAAAGCCTCATAAATCTCTGGAGAAATCAAAGCATTGAGCTTAAGACTCTCATTGAACTCATTAAAGAACGTTGTGATGTCAGTCAAACTATTGTTGATTGTTTCCTGGATAATCCTCTTTACACTTTCTACACTACTGGTTGGTGAACCCTCTGAGGAAATTCTCAACTTGGAACTGATTTGTGACGATTGGGAGCTTGAAGAGGTCCTAGCCATCTGAACAGAATGGTCTGTAGTGCTCTGCTCTTCTGAGGAAATGGAATGACTTTGCCTGGGAGATTGACTCTTGAACAAGCGTGTGATCTCTTTGTCTGCCTTTAACGTCTTGCAGGCATAACAGATCATCTTCTGGAGTTTACTGGGATTAATGGTGCGGGATGGTATAGTCTTCCCAGACCTCACAGAGGTTGAGCTTGCAGACAAGATGGAGTTGACAGTCTTCGTCACCTCCTCTACAACCAGCTCTGTGAGTTGATCCAAACTCTTAGAACATTTTGTGTTGCCTGGTGAAAAACCGTTATTGACAGTGTCGCCCAGAATGGACCGAACCCTTTCCTGAGACACAGGTACGTGGGTACCTCGCTTCGAAATGGCATTGGAAACGGTCATCATTAAGTTCAGCAGAAGATCTGCCAACAGTATTGTTGTAGCTTCATCCGGTTTGCTGGACTTCAACAGCCGCCACTGCTCCGCAGTGATCTTCATAAAAAAGGAATTGAAGTATGGGCGGACAGTCTCAGCATTTATGGCTGATTGGCTACCAGATTGGACAGTCAGTGTCTGAGTTGTCTCCATTGCAACTGTTGTATCAATATGTGTATGCCAAAAATGGTTTTCTTTGGGCTGTTCACACTGAGTTTTCCAAAGTGTCTTGTGAAGAATCTTTTGTTTTTGCCAAATGGCTGGTTTATAAAGACTGATTCTTCACTTCCTTTTTGTTTTTGACTAAAGGATGATTTAAAAGGATTAAAGCATTATAGGTAATTAAGGCAAAGAAATCAAAGAGAGGAGGTTAAAGGAATTGAATGATCAAAGGAAACTGCAAATGAGAAGCAGCCCCACCCCTCAACTGTGCCTGTAATATAGGCAGATGAAAGGTAATCACTCATTGAACTTAGCCTGGTATTAGGCTTTGGTTTCACAGACAATATCTGTGCTTGCTCCATCCACTCGGATTAACCTGGTATTGCAGTAACTCAAGGAACTGTGCAACAACTCAGTAGATGGTGGTAATGCACCTTGATGTTGGTTGCCACTCGCTAATAAACCAAACAAAGAAGAAGAAAGAAGAACTATATCTATTCCTAAAAGTTTTACTTGATACAAACACATAATTACTATCATATTACAGGAATTATATGTGATGTAAAAGATCACTTATTTTTAAACAGTGAAAGAAATGGAGCAAACCCTGCAAGGTAGTTCAGGCAGCCAACTCGAGCTGTGCTGCTCACATCATGTGACATACCTCATTCTCCACAATCATCTATTATACACACCCACCTTATTGGGCGGCCTATTTCGGCAGAGAGAAATTTCCCATCAACCCCTTTGCTTGCAATGCTGCTGCAGTATCACTACCAGTTGCTTCAGCCCCTCCACCACACCAGCATCCACCTGTACCACAGCAATACCGATGTAGCAGCGGGGCAAGCAAAGGGAGTAATGGGAAATTTTCTCTGCTTAAATAGACAGCTGGTTGTGTATTATAGATGATTGTGGAGAATGAAGTATGTCACATGATGTATGAGTAGCCCATAGACTGTATATAAAGAGTGGCTTGCACTATGCTAGGGTTATGGCACCCTGATTGCTGGGCAGTGCTGGTCTGCTGCTTATAACCGGGTAAGCGGCCACACCACGCCCCTGTGGAGTGTTATACCTCGGGGCGCATTCCCATACATACAGCACGGCAGGTGGCAGGCTTTACTGATGGACGGGTCGTCCCGCTGGGAGCTCTGCTGGGGTTGGGTTTGTGTCCACAGCGTTGTGCCATTTGGTGCAACACTCTCGCCCTTCTGCGCATAGGAAAAGGCTGCAGTCAAGTGTGTGGCTTGTCTCTCGCCAACACTCCCTGGAATAGTTCTGCTGTTTTGGCTCTGTGGGTTCTGTTGGGATCAGGTTGCTCTGCCATACGCTGGTCTGGTGCTGGCTGGTCACTTTATTCATGGCATCTCCACCCGTGTTGATCGGCTGGTGGTGTAACCTTGGGCAGGCAACGTCTGACGCCACTATTTTTAACCATTGATATATATTTATTTAGTTAATTTGGTTTGGTTTCATTTCTATGAATTGTAGGGTTTATTCTGGTTTGTATTTTTGTTATTTTGTAGTTAATTTGTGGATTACTTGTTTTTCTTTCTTTGAGTGTGGTTATTTTATTTTCTATCATTGGTCCTGAGTGTGTGCATGTGTGTGGATGAATGTATTTTAATAAGTGACCATTGTTGTTTCTTTTTGGCTATCAGTTTACATTTTATGCACTCATGGCATGATTTTAACTTTTCTTTTTGTGTTGGACAGGTGCTGTAGTCCCCAAGCAGCAGCCCAACTCCCTGGTGGTGGTGTTCTTCACGATTCCCTTTTTGAGTTGGTGTGCAGTGTCACGGCTGTGGCCCCCTCCCCATTTTGCTTCCCTGCTGCTGTGGTAAGCCCCAGCCCTGTCCTTCCTCCCTTTTGATCCCTATGCCTGAGTGCCATTGTATCCTGTCCCGCCTGATATCCTGATAGCCAGCGTATTGTTTATTTTTGTATTGTTAAGTGTTCATTTCATTCGTGTTTAATAAAATGTATTTTTTATATGGAATGCTCTCTGCCCCTGTGGATAATTGAACATGTGTGATCCTTAAACTTTTCCCTCTCTAATTTCCTGGGGGTGAAACTCCCCCAGGTGGCGTTGTTGCAACCAACCACAACCCAGTCTGCCCGATTCATCACATGATTGAAGCAGCGCAGCTCGAATTGGCTGCATGAACTAGCTCGCAAGCGTCGCTCCAACCACGACAGAAAACTTTGAAGTGTGAATAATATTCACATCTGGCCAGACAACCAAAATAAAAAATAAATAAGACAAAACACAAGAAAAAACACTTAAAAAAAAAACACATAATCAACCCTCTAGGAATTCTACAAAATAACATTAACATTACATACCTGATACAAATTGTGCTAGAGCAGGATGCATCAATCTCTCATGTCCATCAGTCGGGCAAGGAATGGGCCCCAAACTCTAACCAATAGTTCTTCTCTTCCATCCACTCTATAAGTCACCTGCTCATAGCTTGCCATTGTATTTACTACCTCTATCCATTCCAGGTGTATGAAGTAGAACACTTCCAGTGGTGTAGGGTTATCCTGCACCCTGTTTACAAAGCTAAACAGCAATCTCTGGCATTTTGTCAACATTGTCCGGTAGTAATCCTCAAAGAAATATTGTAGATTTTTGATTAAATGTTTTCCAAACAACAGGGAAGGTATTATTTTATCCCACATGCTGTCTTTTTTAACACAATCATATAACATGTGCACCAGAGTTCCCTCCTTTCTATTACATCTCCAACATGTATCGCTGCTGATGTCTAAGTTTAAGTCTGGCTAATTTAGAGGGAGACCAATATTTAGTGACAAAACACAAAGAGTTTTTTTTTACAGTTATCTTCTGGGATCTCCTGATCCAGGTCCCTTTCCCAACATATTTTAAGGCCCTCCAACTTTGGAAATTGTGTATGTCTAAAATAATCATTGCTGCTCGCTTATTTTTGTGCTCCATCTTAAGTGAGAGATCATGAAATCCAGTTGTACCTTGCAAAATGTATTTATTTGAAAATAATGCCTAATTTGAAAACATCTCCAGAATGCAGAATTACTCAAACGCTATATTTAAAAAAAAATATTGACATAAGAACTGAATCTAACATCTCCCATCACATCACCTAAATCACCCTAATCCATTCATGAGTTGCCGTGATGAAATTCACACAATCAGCAAAGAGTTTTCCTAATTTAATTTAACTGTAATGTTATAATTTTCAAGTGATTTCTTCGGTGGCTACCCCATTTATACAGTATTTTGTGGTTGTGTTTTGTATTCATAATAATTGAAGGGTTTTACATTCTATTGGCCAGGTATTCAGTATCCTAAGCTTCCACATTCAGATCTAAAGATGGAAAAGTAATTCCACAAATACAAAACCTAATGCAAGAATAACTATTTACATTATATTTATCCACCATTTGTTCACTTTAACCTTCTGTTCATTGATTTGAATTAATATCGATCTTAAAGCTGAAAAAAATTCGAAAATATAACTGAAAACGATTTTTTGCATTTCTCTTAAAAGATTTACAGCTTGAGAGATTTGTTTTTAGCACCTCGTGGGTTTTTCACTAATGGCTGTCAGGCTTTCTGAACACAAAAATAAATAAAGAGGAATTATGTTGATGGTTGTATTTGATTTGAAGCAGAGATAAGTGTGATCATATGACGTGACGGCAGCGGGACACCATCTCAAACAGACGGGACACAGACTGACTGCAGGCTGGTGCTGAGCTGAAAGCCCCTCCCCGGAAAAAGCATGTCGTAGGAGCTTTGAGATCGAGGCAGCGCTGCCTGACAACAGCTTTTGGACGCGGCTTATTCCTGGTGTCAGAGTCCGCTCAGAGGGATGGAGGGACGGCACCGGATCGCCGATCACACAGGTGACTCGAGGTGAGATGCGTCAGAGTAAACACCAGACAGGGAAGTGGGTGTTTCTGCGGCGAAGGCGACATTAAACGCAACACGATGCGTCGCTGTGTAAAGCGGTTTATATTCACACTGTTGTTTCCACAGTCTCAGTATTTAGCTCATATGATGCGTGCACCCCCCTCCTGTTGCGTGGTGTAGATGCTGCGCAGTTTAACGCTCAAACACCCTCCTCCCCGCTGCTGCTCCTCCTGCTGCTCCTCTGCTCCTCCAACTCCTGACAGACTTTTGAAAACTTGGGCGTGTCCTTTTTCAAAGCGTTGGTGTGCGTGTGATCAGGTCAAGAGGATGCTAGTGATGAATTCAAAGCCGTTTTCGGACATTATTCTCTGGACGGGCTGTATTTGAGGATGCAAATACAGTGAGAGCCTCCGGACTTTCTGCTGAGTTTCTTCAGACATTCCCCATCGTAAAAACTCCGCAGAAACTCCGGAAGCTGATGTGAGAACACAGTAGGAGATCCTCTGCAGGATTCACTGCCAGTAAGTTGTTGGTGAAGAATCTAAACACCTGACAGACACTAAAATAAAAAGCAACAACAACAATACAATTATCTAAGGATAAATGTCGGAAGATGATCTGGAGTTCAGTGCTTGTCTAAATGCTGCTATGCACACATGTCATGTTGGTAACAAACAAATAACTGCTGATGAAGAAGTTAATGATCAATGGCTGGAGATCTCGCTTAATATTTGGCGGTTTCTTTATTGGTTTGCCTGTAGGGCTGCACAATTTAAAAAAATAGCACAATGTTCATGAGAGGAGCCCCTCTCTTTCTCTGGTCCCCTTCGCTGACAAAAAGTGTCCTTGGAACTGAGCTCAATGTTTTGGAGGGCAAGGCATTGGCAGTAGTTCTCGTTAGCTGTTTTCAGACATGACCTTTAGGTAAAACCTGGTGAATTGGCTGCAGAGTTTACACGTAGTCTGCGTTTCACACATGCACAACACAGCGGGAGTGTTGCTGATGTCGTCACATGCTCCTTTGGCGTGGTGTGTGACGCCGCTTTGAGTCGAATTTGAATGTTGGGGCTTACAGACACACACACTGCTTACTGGTATTGAGATAATGTATATTATGATTTTACTCAATATCTGTGGCGCCCCCAGTTGGTCTGTTGGTGTATATATGGCTGGCATCGATGCAAATGTTCATATCAGTCAATAATCAGGATAAATATCATGATAATTATTTTTTTTGAGCTCATGAGTGCAGGTTGTGATTTTAAACTTTTCTCATTGAACAAGAGAATGAGAAAATATTTGTCTTACCTTCTCACTGATGAAAATTGTGTTACATTCGATCATTTTGATAGCTTTTAATGGCTGGGCTCTGGGAGGCAGGGGTATTAAAGGTGCAGTGTGTTGAATTTAGTGACATCTACAGGTGATGTTGAATGTTTCAGCTGAACACCCCTCACCTCACCCTCCCCTTCCAAACACGAAAGAGAACCTGTGGTAGCAAATTAGATAGATAGATGGATAGATAGACTTTCTTCATCCAACACTGGTGAAATTTAGGCATTACAGCAGCAGAAGGGCATTAAGATAGAAAAAAATAAAATTCCAAAGGTGTTTAGTTTGTCCAGTCTGGGCTACTGTAAAACAACATGGTGGCCTCCATAGAGAGGACCTGCTCCCAATTTAAATATAATTTATTTAAATATAAAGAGCCCATTCTAGACAAAGAAAAACAATTCATACAATGAAGATGAAACACACTAGGGAAAACATCACTAGGATTATTTTATAATTCAATTTCTGCCAAAATCTCAGCTAAATCATACACACTGAACCTTTAAAGTGTACTTGCATCTTGTGTTTGCTACACAGCAATGGTGAGTGGTCAGAGGCTCCGCTTGTGAACAGGCAAGGCTGGCAACTACTTGAGGGGGCCCCTGAGGGCTGAAAAACTTAAGCAGTGTCTCATTAAGTGGCCAGGGACTAGAGCAGAAATGATGTAGGTGTTTATTTGCATATAGGGCAGGGAAGTGAGATCAGATCATGAGACGCATTCGGGGCCACATGTTAATACCCGGTGTGAATTCACGCACTCAGAGCTGTCCATACAAAAACTACATGTTAATACCAGGTGTGTACAGGGCCATTCTCAAAGTTTTTATTGAAAATGAAAGTTAAGAAAAATAGGAGAAGTTATCCATCTGGAAGTGAAAAAAGAAAGAGAAAACAAGATGGTGAGGAAAAAGGAAAGCAAGACAGTAGTAGGTCAAGCAGATAACAGTATAACTGAATGCTGTCATTAGCATTGACTAATGGGAGAGACACTTGAATTTAAGTCATTATGTTATTTATGTTGTACATATTTGTATTGTGCCATGTGAACACTGGCTCTTCATGTCTTTGTTTTTAAATTTACTTATGTAAAGGTCCAGTGTGTAAGATTTAGGTGAACGGGATTTATTGGCAGAAATTTAGAATAATTCTCATGATGTTTTCACTAGTTTGTTTCATCTAAATTGTATGAATTGTAGTTTTCTTTACCCCAGAAAAGACTCTTTATATTTAAATACTTTATATTTACATCGACACTGAACCTTTAAGTGACATTTTTTAAATTAAAAACATCTTTACACATCCTTCCCTTTGATGTAAAATTCTTCATAACACATTGTTAAAGAATGCTGTTTGAGGGGCCCCTTGGGATTTCTTGCTTGGGGCCCCAATAGACTCTAGATTCGCCACTGTGGAGCGTGTTGCTTCGTGCAGTGAGAGTGTGGAGGAGGTGGAGGAGCGGAGGTGGAGGAGCTGTGCATCTTAAAACCCACTAATCCTGCTGACTGCCGTCCTCAATCTGTGCCTGCTCGAGCCGGAGCAGGACGCGCACACTCTCCGCTTCTCTGCGACTGCAAACAGCAACAAAACAACCACACTGCGGTTGTTCAAAGTTTTTTTCCCTCTGATTTGAATCGATCTCATCGGGACGTGAAAGACGATCGCTGAACTCTTGAAGAGGTCGCGCTGAGTTAATCCGATTCCCCCGAGGGATCTGAAATATCTGCTGGGACCGCGATGAGTGCAGCGGAAAACTCAGAGGCGGACTCCAACAAGCTAGCGAGTGTGATCCAGGTGAGGTGCAGCGGCTCTTCCTCTGACTCCTATCGCTGATTTAATGCGCAGTAAGAAGGGCCTGGGCTCAAATGTGACAAATAAATCTGCTGACACGTGTTTGTGTGTGTTCGTTTTGGAGGATCATTACGCAGCAGTTTTGGAGCAGTGTGACTGCTGTGGCAGCTCCTGGTCTTCCCTCACAATCAGCATAATCTTTCACTTTGTTGTTGTTGTTATCACTGTGTCTCAAGCTATACTTTCATATTGTCATTATTGACTCTTATCAAGGGTAAATGTGTGTTTTCTGTTCACAGAGGCTGGAGGAGAGTGTTCTGTCCGAGGAGAAGCGGCTGACAGTCCGGGGCCCTTCACCTGATGACCCCCCTACATGTCTGCCAGCACGAGTACGACAGATTGTCACAAAGAACCTCAGTGATAGTTGTGAGTGGTCACAGTCTGCTTTTGTGGTATCAAATTAAAGATGAGACCCTTCTCTTTGCCTAATCAGGGTCTCTTTCCCTGTCTCCTTTCTGCAGCGGGGGCCATGTCCTCGGTCATGTCCCTCCAGGAGGAGAACCGAGTGCTGCAGGGAGAGTTGGCAAGGCTGGAGGATCTGCTGGCACACAGCAGGGCCGACCGAGATGAGCTCGCTATCAAGTACGGTGCAATTAGTGAGAGGGTAAGGCAACACACCAGGACAACAGAAACAGTAGAGACGTGAGCTGCAGAGAGCTGAATAAAAACTTAAATGGTGAACAATGCCCTCATCAAGTATCCTGATTTTTAAACTTGATTTGACCCCTGACATCATCTGCACTCTTAGTATAAAATGTTAGATCTCAAACATTTGAAAATCCTTCAGGTTAAATACTGTTAGGGGCTGTTTTCCAAATGTACTTGTTTTCTTGGGGTTTCTTTGTCTGAGGTCTGCCGGTCTCCCAGGTGATGGGGGCTGGAATGAGCTGAAGTGGAATGTTGCCATGGCGTCTGTCACCCTGGGCAACTGTAAACAGGGGCTTCAGTGGAGAGGAGTTGTAGTGATTGTCATTGTGGGTTTTTGGGTTGAACATTAATAAAGAAATGCACATCTCCAAAACCAAAAGGCAGCTCAGATTAAAGAAGCTTCACTATCAGATAAAATGGCTCCTTTACTAAGCTCTGTTGATTATTACATATCAATACTAAGCTGATTTTCAGTCTCTCGAGTTGAGGAGGGGTCTTCAGAGCAATGTTTGAGAAGCTCTAAATCCAGTGACTTATACATGGTGATGTCTTAGCTGCACCCCTAACTAATTTAATTCAACAACATTAAAGTAATAGTGAGTGACTGGAACAAGGTGTTCGCAGAAATAAAAATACGTTGTCCGTCTAACTCTCTGTCCGCCCGATTGTCGTGAACATGTGAAGGTAATTTATTCAAATCTGGTACAAATGATTCATAGATGAACTGCTTAGGATTTGATGGTCAAAGGTCAAGAATCCTGGATTTAAAGATGAACTGATTAGATTTTTAGTTTTAAAAGGCCAAAGGTCACATCTTAGTCTGGAAAAATAATGAACTTTCAGACTCAAATATTAAGTATGCGTGGGATCGACAGTACATGTAGGAGTGGAGTGTGAAATATGTAAAAAGTGTAAAAATCAAACATCGCTCTCTGCCCCTCACCTTTGCTTAAATGCTCAGCTGGAGCAGGCGCTACGTTTCGACACGGGAGATGGCGACCACAATTCCCCTGAGTCACGCAGCCTGGCTCAGCAGAACGTGGATTTACGCAGACGACTGGACGAGGAACAAGCTGCCTACAAGCGTAAACTCACCGCGTACCAGGAGGGTCAGCAGAGGCAGGCGCAGCTGGTGCAGAAGCTCCAGGCCAAGGTAGGACTGTTTCACACTGTCCTTATCTGTGAAGTGGTCAGTGAGACGTGACACAGGAAACAGATCTCTGTGCTGCGTCTTCAGGTACTACAGTACAAAAAGAGATGTGGGGATCTGGAGCAGATGCTGCAGGACAAGTCCTCAGAACTGGACAAACACAGGCTGAGTGTAAGCTTATTTTCTTACATTGAGGAAATCAACTTTTATCCACACGACCATTGACCCCTCACACACGTCATGACACGTTTTCTCATTTAGAGTCCCAGCGACACGTCAAACGGTCGCCATCACGACGAATCAAGCAGCAACCTGGAAGATGCTCTAATCTGTCTGGAAGAGGAACAACAGAGGTAACTGTTTACACGAGACGTGGACATTTCATCTCATGAGCTTTTACAGGGTTTCAGCAGGGTCTTAAAACGTTTTAAATGGAATGATCGTTGGTCTTTACATTTAGGTAGGTTTGAATTATTTTGATGTTCATGCATTTCAAAAAGCTGACTACTGATAGGACAGGGGCACTTCAGGGGCAAATCAGATTTCAGCGGATCCACCCCTGGATCCTCCGATCCAGATATTTGCAGGTTGTAATAAAACTATAAACAACTCCAACGTGGAACTGATAACTCATTGTCAAACATACTGGTCAGAAATGATCACAGTACACTCAGCTTGGCTTCCAAACCATGTTCCCAAATTAATATGTAACATAAATTTGAAAATATATAATAAAGTAATTGTGATATTCCTTCATATCTGTCGTACTTGACAGATACGTCAAAACATCCTGTTGTTATCTCTGACTCTCGGACACTGTCGACCACGCAGTCAGTTTTTCCTTTGTGTGTCGCTTGTGTGTTTTGTTGTCAGGAGCAGCAGTTTGTCTGCAGTGAATGCGATGCTGAGGGAGCAGTTGGAGCAGGCAGGTTTGGCCAATGAGGCTCTCAGCCAGGACATCCGACGGCTCACTGCTGATTGGACGAAAGCCAGGGAGGAGCTGGAACAAAAGGAGTGTGACTGGAGGAGAGAAGAAGAGGTGGGAGAAGGATGCCGTAAACTGTGAAACGGTCATCAAGGAGAACGTAAAGTCCGGATAGTTTATTTGTGTTTTCTCTCCTCTCTTCCTCTCAGTCTTTCCACAGTTATTTCAGCAGTGAGCACAGTCGTCTGCTGATGCTGTGGCGACAAGTGGTTGGGTTCAGGAGGCACGTCTGTGAAATGAAGAGTGCAACTGAGAGGTTAAGATCAGCAGTTTTGCACAACCACGTTGTTTGTATTTTGGGAGCTGTGCGCATTCACATGTCATGTTTTCCTCCCTCCCCTTCCTTCTCCCTTCAATCTCAGGGACTTGTCAGAAATGCGAAACGAGTTGGCCCGGGTCTCCCACTCTGCTCAGGTGTCCTGTGCAGGTGTGTCGGCCTCGCTGCACAGCCGAGAGGGAGGAGCAGCTCTGGCTCTGGAGGGAGAGAAGGCTCTCAGGGTTCAGCTGGAGCAGCAGCTGAGAGAGCGACTGACGGAGATGATGAATCTTCAGACTAGGACAGACACAGAGAGGAGCGAGCTCAATACCAGGTCAGTACCATTGTTATTAACAGAGTAGAGTTTCCATGGAACAGTCCCATCCATTGTCTCCATAAACAATGTCAGGTCATTTACAGTTCAAGCATGAAGCTGGCCCAGTTACATCATCAATGCAAATTTTGATAAACTTCCTATCTATATATTTTGTTGTTTCATTTTTATTTATACTTGTTTATGTTAAACTGTAAATTATCAAGCCTCAAACACATTTCTTTGTCATAAGGATCTCACAACAGCATCTTAGGAATCATTGGCAATTTTTTATGTGTACATCGGCTCATTTTCCTCGATTGATGGTTTGTCGATCAGGTTGTCAGATTGTTTACGAGAGGCGGAGAAACTAAAGGGCCAAATGGAGGAGCGAGAAAGAGAAGTTGTCGAGTTGACGAGGAGGCTCGAGGTGAGAGGACCATCATAGAGATTCTGGTCACATTAATGCTCCTTCTTCAGGTCACCGATGGGTCTGTGCTTCTATTTCCTGAATTGTCCTGCAGGAGAAGAGTGGTCATGATGAGAGTGACATGCAGATGATGAGAGCTCACACTGAAATGTTGTTGGACACACTGCAAGACATTGCGCAGGTAACAAGCTGCACGCACCTGCACACACACTCACACTGTTAGGATGCGAGAGCCTCATTTGAATTGTCTTTTCAAGACGACTTTGTCAGATGGAGAGTCGTCATCGGAAGCGGACCAGGACAACGCTACGGCTCCTCTGCTGGCCTTGATGCGTGGCTCGTCCCCTCATCGCTCCTCCTCTCCTCGGAGGTCGTCCTCCCCCTCTCGTTTCTCCTCAATGGCTGCTCCCACAGAGGCAGCGCTGTCTGCTCTACGCTCTTCAGTCACAAACAAGATGCTCCAGCTGCAGGTGACAAGTACATTTTATACTCCTCTGTATGATCTAGGACCGCATGCACACACACACACACACATGCATGCATACAACAACACACACACGCAGTGCTTATTTGATTATTACTCAGAGAAATGTAACAGATATTTTATTTGTCGTATGCCTGTGTTTAAACTGGAAGGAGCAGAGCACAACATTAACAAGACCGAACATATGCATGTTTGCAGGATGTTCGAGGGCGTCTCCTCTCAGCCCAGTCTTCTATACAACAGTTAAGAAAGCAGCTTTCAGAGGCAGATTGGACTAAAAGAGACGCAGAACAGCGAAACCAAACTCTGCAGAGAGAGAAGGACGCTGCTCAGAGAGAGCGGGAGACCACACAGAAGGAAAAGGAGCGTCTGAAGCAGGAGAGAGACACACTGGCCAGGTTAACACAGTCTCATCACATTTAACAATCTGCTCCTGATCCTTACTTACTCTACAATGTGTTGTCCTACATGCATCTTGCAGTGATAAGGTGAACTTGGAGAAGACTGTACAGGCGGCACAGAGCAGCAAACAGATGCTGCAGATGGACTGCGAGAAGCTGCAGCTGACGGTGGCGTCCACGCAGCGAGAGCGTGATCACGAGAGGGAGGAGAAGGAGGCCGCCATTCAGGAGAGAGACCGTGCGAAGGCAGAGACTCAGAGGATGTAAGTAGGGTAAATAACAGTGAGTAAGTGAATGTGATGTAGACACTAATCCACAGTCTAGTCTGGTGTAGCCAACACACAAACAGCAAACATGCATGTAATCACCGGGAGCCATTCAGAAGTTGTGCATTAGCTTACGGAGCAGAAAGGTCTCCGTCTGTCGATACTAAAACCTCATTAACCAACATACACTTTTAAAAAGATCTGATGTAAACCCCATGAGGGCTCCTCTGACAGATGGCTGACAACAGTGTTTGGAATTTTTGGACACAGTACTTTCCTAAGAAAATACTCAAATAAAATACTGAGTCTATAAAACACTTGTAATTTTAATCTTCTGTCTATTTCCTGCAATAGTAGCCTAACTAGAATAGCATTCTATAGAGCAGGTACCTCTGCTAAGGCCCAACAGTCCCCGAATAAAACCACATTTAAATTCACTAGATCCAGATTATTTGGGCATCTGCACCGATTTCACACTTGCACTCATAAATATCAATCAATCAACTCCAGGTACGTTTTTTTAATCAAGAAACGTAGTTATTGAGTTATTCTCTGAGAAATCAATAAAAATGTTGAACAACCCTTTATCCTGCAAATGATAAAGAAAGTGAAAAATAATTCCAGGAATCTGTTCCCTTAACTGGATCTGCACCAAAATAAACCCAGATGAAAACATAGCTTTCTTGGCGCAGGCAAGAAAATATTGTTATAGTTCTGCATTTGCATTGGTTTGATACAGACAAAAGCAGTGGGACCAAAGCGAGATTCGAGCGTCCACTCAGCGTGCAGAGTTGTCTACAGTGAAGGAAACTCACCAGCAGGGGGAGGTTGAGAGGCAGCTGCTGGAGAGAGAGAAAGCCCAAGTGTCTGAGGCGCTTGCCAAAGTGAGAAAAAGTTGATCTGGTTTAATTTTGTGTGTTTGTATTTTGTGCTCTGTTGAAATTTATGACGTTACTGTCCCTCCAGACTGAGAGCAGTAATGCAGAGCTCTCTCTGCTCCTGAACAAGCTGCAGTCTGAGGCCGCAGCTCTCAGAGACTCTCTGGCCAAAATGGGCAACATGAATGAGAGCCTGGTCCAGGATAAAACTGAACTGAACACTTGCATATCCCAGGTAAGGGAACTTCAGGGATGTGACCTTGAAATTAATCTGTGTGTATTATTTTCTTTTGTAAACTGCCACATTTGGCATCATACACTTTCATACACTTGGTCATTCTGAAATCAAATGTTTGTGAGTGATAAAAAGCAGCATTCCTAGTTGTTTTTTTATGAAGAGTTTAACATTTAGAATTCAGCTGCCTCAACAGGAATTAATGTGTGACTAAATTAGATTTTATTGAGTGGGCAACAAAATTAACCCTAAATTCTTACAGAAAAATACAAGAAAAGCCCATTTTCCTGAGTCCTTCCCTTTTCATATATATATGTATATATGAAACACAGAATTCTCGTGAAAATCTTAAAATAACCAAAACTGATTCAACTTTGAAAATTGTGTAAACACAAAATCTCATTGCTAGTAAAAATCTTTCCGGGCCTGTAATGTAAACGTCTCTCCCTCGCCTCTCTCTCAAAGCTGGAGGAGGAGAGGACCCTCCTGCAGGCTCAGAAACGCCAGGCGGAGCAGGAGAAGTTGACCATCAGGGACGAGCTAGTGCGATTGGAGCAAGACCGGCTGGAGTTGGACTCTGCGCGCATCACTCTGCACCAGTCGCTGCAGGATGCTGAGCTGAGCCGAGTGGGGATGGAGGCAGAGCTCCAGAGTCTCAGGGCTGAGAGACTTAAGCTGCAGGAGAAAGTCACCCAGGTACATAACAGAACATATTATGTCGTCATTAAAGGCCTGAAAATAACTCTTATGAGAGATGATGAAAGATGATTTGACTTCATTTCTAGATACTTTTTCACTCACTTTGTTTTCTGCTCGGCCTTTGTTGTCAGCTCTGTGGCGAGGTGACCTCTCTGGGGTCAGAGTTGAGTCTTACCAGAGGAGAGGGCCAGAGGAACGAGGTGGCGTTGGAGGAGGTTGGCCGCGGTCGGGCAGAACTGGCTCGAGACAAAGCGGCTCTCGTTGTTCAGCTGACGGCGTCTGAGAGAGAAAACACTGTGCTGTCGGAGGAGCTGGCTGCTTTCAGGTGTGCATCGTTGTTTGTCCACAACACATTAGCTGTCACACGTGTGAGTGGCTGTGTGTTGAGCTTTGTCTTTGCGTTACCCTGCAGGTCGGAACGTGAGTCCCTGGAGACGAGTCTGTTCGAGGTGCAGCAGCAGCTCGTTCAGGTGGAGTCTCGCAGAGAGCAGCTGGAGACGGAGAACCAAACCCTGCGAGTTCGCTGTGAAACTGCTGCTGGTGAGCGCAGGGAGACAGCACGTAAAACACAAAGAATAAAACAGAGGAGAGAAAACTGAAGATATTTGATATAATGACAAAGCCAGTTGGTGAGTGATATGATACATTGTGGTTGAATTGTGTTTCCCTCTGTTTTTGTTTTCTTGGATGTGATTTCCAGCTGAACTGTGGCAACTTCGCTCCGACGGGGAGAATATTTTGACACAGGCCGAGCGGGAGAAACAGGCTCTGACTCAGTCTCTAAGTGCGGCACATCTGGAGGCCCAGCAGGCTTTACGCAAGGCCATCTCTGAACACCAGGAGGAGGTGGAGAGGCTGGTCTCAGAAAAGGTCAGAAGTGGTTCAGTGTGGTTCTTTAAGAGCTATTTGTGAATCTATTGGACATCTTGAATCAGGCTGTTCTATGCTGACGACTCTTTTATCCGTGTATGATCTCTTCCCTGGGCCACTTCGCTTCACAGGAAGTCTTGCGGCACAACCTGCTGATGGAGCACGAAGTCGCGCTGAGGAAGCTCCGGCAGGAGACGGAGGATCATCTTCACAGAGTGCAGAGGGAACGAGAGGAGCTGCAGGAGGAACTGAGGAGTCTCCAGCATGACAGAGACCAGAGTCTGCTGCAGGCCGAGACTGAGAAACAACAGGTCTGATCAGACTCCAACCCTGAGGAACTCCA